>NW_028243063.1:0-44267 GCF_964263255.1 Lissotriton vulgaris | reverse complement strand
CAGGAGTAGTGTTTATCTCTTTTCACTAGCGTCCATCATCAGACTGCTGTCCAGATAGAAAGTCTGAATCAATTGTTAAAATAGTATTTAAGGTGTTATGTTGACCAAAGCACAGAGGCATGGGTGGAGTATCTATGGTTGGGGGAAATTGAATAAAATCGCGCTACACATAGTTTCTCACACTCTTCACAATATAACTGAATGTATGGGTTCCACCAATTGTTTCCTCCTGTTGTTGCACCCTACAGACACACACAAGATCCCTGAATTTCAAGACAGGGTAGCCCACATCCAAAGAATGTTAAAAGACACTCAAGAATATTTAAGAGTAGCTAAAACTAACAACAAGATTTACGCAAACAAACAGAGATGACCTGGCCCTTCATCCAAAAAAAGGGATGTTGTGTGGTTAATCGCCAAGAACATTTGTTTTAAGAAATACCGTGTGTTCAATCCTAAGTATATAGGCCCATACAAAGTCATTAATTGTATCATTTCAGTAGTGGTAACATTGGCTTTGCCATCTAGTTTATGTATCCATCCTGGTTTTCGTGCGTCTCTGCTCAAATTACTCTCTCTCTAAATTTCTATTTAAAGAAATGAATCCCAGTCTCACGGGTATAAGTAAAGACTGATTCACGGATTCCTAGTTATCCGAAAACCACGTCTCATGAAAACTTGTGGTATGAAGACATACATGCGAATTCATATGTGGGGCGAAATGCCTACAAAGGCACTTCCGCATTCCGAGAAGTGACCAAATATTTTGCATAACCGCGCTGGTGAAGAAGATTCGGTCCGGTGCATTCTGCACCACCCATCAGTTCTGGTTACAGCCGCTGTATTTTGTTGTACTTAGGCGTCTTGTTTCCAGTTCAGTGAATCTCGGATAGTTTAAAGTGGAGAAAAAGCTGCAATTAAATTCTTCTCCCTTAGCGAGTTACACTTTTACAACTCATTAAAAAGGAAACTCTTGTTTCCTGATCAGTGAATCTCAAACAGTTTAAAGCAAGGAATACGCTCCGTTGGTGGGCTACCCTTTTGTAACTCATGCAGAGGAAACTTAACTTGATTTACTGTACCTAATAGATATACATCTTGGATGCAATTTGTTGTTGACAATAGTGTATTAATGCCATACTATGTATAAGGAATACCTCTTAGGAGCTCTTGCAAATGGAATCTTTTAAAGCTCTGCGAACCTTCACTCCATTGTTTGGCAATATTCTTGGTTAGGGAATGGCAAAATCCATAATCTCTGGAGGGAAACTTCAAATGTTTTTTTCTTTCTTTTGAGTCATGTTTATAGTTGCTTAGAGTGCTATGAATGTGTTAAGCAATCCAGAAATAAAGTAATTTTGTTGCTGGTTTTGTTTTGCCACCTTAACAGTGGTCATGTAGAGTTCCAGGATAGATTGCTCTCTACCTCTGTGATTCAAGGCGATTATAACATGAGTGTTGGTGTGATATCATGTGTATTCACATCCTAAAAGTTATAGGTTTTTCAGAGAAAGAGGAGAGGGAGGTTTGAATATTATATTTTTTCACTGTTTCAGTATATGATAACCTGATGTATGGTAGTGACCATCCGGTGATCCCATGCATTAAATGTGAAGCATTATCTTTTTATTTTACTGGTTCAGCAGGTCACATTTGTTGTACTAAACCTACAGCCTGTGAAAGCTTGGATGCTTTCTCACAATCTCTATGTGATGACATCTCCCTCTTCTTTAGAGACAAGATAGAGCTGATCTATAATAAAATCATTAACACAACTTGTCTTGTGAATTCCCAGTCCACTGCTCCTTCCCAGTCCCGGGCAATGGATACGGAGACAATTACAGTATTCCCAGCTGCCAATTTAAGTGACATTGAGGCACTTATGGCATACATCAAAACAGGGTCTCCGCTTGATCTTATTCCGGCCAGAATTGTTTCCACCTTGGGCAACTCCCTTGGGCCTCTGATCCAAACTTTGGTAAACTGCTCTATTACTGAGGGTCAGGTACCACAGGATTGAAAGAAGGCCATTGTAAACCCGATTCGGAAGAACTCGCCTTTCCCTGGTCGGATCTATCTAACCTCCGCCCCATTTCACTCCTTCCCTACCTGAGTAAGATGAAAGAAAAACACATTAACACCCACATGTCGAGGTTTATTGAGCAGTCCGGTGGTCTAGATCCTTCTCAATCTGGATTTAGGCCCAACTACAGCACAGAATCAGCTCTCCTATCTGTGACAGATACCATCAGAATGTCACAGAATAGTGGGAGCTCTATGATTCTTGTGCTGTTGGACCTCTCTGCGGCCTTCGACACGGTATCGCATGAAATCTTACTCAGTCAATTGAAGGAGATAGGGGTGCAGGGTTTGGCATTGTCCTGGCTGAAGAGTTTCCTATCAGGTCGCTCTCAGAGCGTTAACCTGGGCACCTTTCGCTCAGCCCCGATAAAGATCACTAAGGGGGTACCACAGGACTCATGCCTAAGCCCCACACTTTTTAATGTGTATGTGGCCCCCGTAGCAGATCTCATGAGATCATATGGATTCATCCCCGTTTCATACGCGGATGATCCCCAGCTGCTCTTCCCCTTTAAAACCTTCACAGCTGCCGTTAAACACTCATTCTCAGAAGGGATGAGGGCTGTGTCCCAATGGATGGCCGCTAACTTCCTGCAATGTAATGAAGGGAAGACTGAGGTCATGTTATTTGGAGACGCTACTCTACTGTGGTCACCGGATTGGTGGCCTCTAGATCTGGGCCCGTCCCTAGTCCTAAGCAGACTGTAAAGATCTTGGGGGTTCGATTAGATCAGGGCTTATCACTTAAGGATCATGTCAACCAAACAGCAGGATCTTGTTTGCATGTAATCGGTCTCCTCAGACAAGTGTTTCCCCTGCTACCGGATACATCTAGAAAGACTCTTGTCCAGGCCCTAGTACTCAGTCGCCTGGACTACTGCAATGGGTTGTTGATATCAGCTACTGATAACTAATTGAGTAGGCTTCAGGTAGTTCAGAACACCGCTGCCAGGCTGGTTCTCAATGTTCCTCCGCAAACTCCCTCGCGCCCTCTTCTGGACAAATTGCACTGGTTGCCAATCAGGGCACGGGTGCAATTTAAAACCTGCTGTGTAATTCACAAGAGCATTTATGGCACATGTCCTTCTTACTTAGCTGAGAAATTTGTTCCATACAATCCAGTACGTAATTTCTGCTCCAGCAACCAAAACTTACTTCAGGTCCCCTAAATAAGGAGGGCTAGACTGGGTGGAAGAGCCCTTTCGTTTTTAGGTCCCACCCTCTGGAATAAGCTACCCCCTACCCTCAGACAATGTACTAACCACCTAGCCTTTAGGAAAATGCTGAAGACCTTTCTGTTCTGATTTCATCTCTGTCTTCCCTCTGACTAGCAATCTATCTGTACCCGTAGGGCATACAAAACGCAGAGATACTCCTTCGGTAGTCGAGTCCAGCGCTATATAATCCTATAAATAAATAAATAAATAAATTAATACAGATTGTTGGCTTAATAGGTTATCCTCTTTTAAAGTTCAGTATTATCTCCATCACTTTATTTCTTAACAGGTCTCCTTCCCTTCTCTTCCCCCCTATCCTTCCCCCCCGCTTGATCACTTCAATAGTCTGTGCTATTAAAGCACTTCAGACTTGGAGCTATAAAGAGGTGGGCCATTCTGAGCATTGTCCCGAACCTCAGGATTCAAACCTTGACACGTACTTATTTAATATACTGGTGTTTTTAAATGCTTTATACATCTTTCTCCTAAGTTACCTCTGCCTGCTCATTGACAGCTACTAAGGGTTGAGCAAGGGAATAATTTACCAAACCTTTTATTGTGTTTTTGGCCTTTTTACTAATGGTAGTACCTACTTTTCACTACTAATAAACCACTCTCCTCCAACACCTCCCCTACATGAAATGGACCAAAGCGCAGTTGGACCAACTCCATTTTTATCTCCCTTGATATTGCAAGTTTGAGGTAAAGATGTTACTTGGTTTGTTCATAGCTTCTCATGACTAGCTTACTGTGGCTCTTTGTGTTGGAGGATTCTAAGTGGCCAATTTATTAAGGTTTCATGGAAAGCAGCAGACACAGTGCTGTGCTGCAATGCATGAAAGAGAGAGGTCAGGAATGTGTCATCTTTAAAATGATATGCCACATTCCTGTCCTCTCTTTTCACTGGTGCACAATGTGCTGCCTTGCACCAATGCAGGCACCTTTGCACCGTGGTACAAGGGTGCCTGCGTTCTAGACAGGATTGCTTTTCTGCATGAAGGGACACCTTTCTGCCTAAAACCAATCCTCATTGGCATTTTCCTCTTTCTAAATGTGCTGCAGAATGCAACACACTTAGAGGAAACAAGAAGAAATAAAGCTATTCCTCCTCCTTGTGCCTCTGGTGAGAAGGCGTAGAATTCTGACGCATTTCTAGGTCTACCAGTGATTGTTAATCTGGACTGCATCCTAATACATTGGTGGATGTAGGGGAACACCCATGCCCTGCCCTTGTAATATTCCCACCATACAGTGTAATGCAAGGTAGTGATTAGCGCTCCTTGTGTGACTCCATATTTCCCCAGCCGCGCAGTGTGGCCTTTCATGGCTTGGTAAATCAGAATCAAAAATCTGCTTCCCCTTGCGTCACTTTGCGTGGCACAAGGGAGACGCAAAACGTTGATAAATTTGGCCCTAGGTTTTTGTGCCTTATTTTAAGTTAATATTGTCTTCTTCAGAAGTTGTCAAAGGCTTCCATATCGGAGGCTTTAAGGGGTCTCATGACTAATTAAAGCTCTAAAAGCACCGTCCCTGGGGGTGTTGGCAGCACTGTTAGATGTCTGTCAAATAAATTCATGTCAGCTTGTTTTAAATTATACCAATACCATATCAGAGCTGTGTTTACTAGAAGTATTTGATCAATTAAATTGGATTTCAAACAAATATGGCATTGTTTGGCAGTTTTTAGTTAGTCAGCCAACGATTGAGCTTGCCAGGAAAAACTTTGCGTCCATAAATTAAAGATGGAAAACTTTTTTTGCCCTTATTACTTTGAATAATCTCTCTCTTGATTTGTCATCTAGATTTTATGATAGCTTTAGAAGTGGTATTTTAGCAATCCAGATTTGCTTTTAGGAGCCTGTAGTATTTGCATTTACCTTTTGACTGAAATTCCACACCTAAATATTTATAAAACGTAGCAGAGGTAATCAGTTTATGACCTAATTTCCAGGAGTGCTTAAAGCTGTGGCGTTTTGAATAGTCAAAATGTCCAGTCTTTCCTCATTCACTTCTAATATATTGGCTACACAGTAAATAATGAGTTTATAGAAAGCGATATTGAGCCCTACAGAGGTGCAATCGAAAATGATTTGTGGTATCGGGTTCCCAGGGCCTACATGCTCCACGGAAATACCCACTTACACCAAAAGAACTGTTGGCACGGAAACTGAAAAGTACAAAAGACAAGTTTATTAAGACCCCATGGGGTGGTGGTACATTCCTACAGCACCCTTCGGCAATGCAAGAAGTATCACACCGATCGTTGGTGTGAGTCCTTCTTTTATACAATTTACAGGTAATAAAAAGTAGGCGGTACAAGGTTACAGAGTTTAGGTACATATATGGTCATTTTTGGATCACGGCCAACTCGTAGGAGGGGTTACAACTCCACTGGTCAGTTTTGGCGGAACATTTCTGAGGGGTGACTGGTCAGCTAGAACTGCGCATGTACAGGCTTGACCGTTACTAAAAATAGCCTGTTGCTGGGCAAACTCGAGTGGTCAGCGGCACGGACAAAGGACTAAAGGGCATGCTGACCACGAGGCCGCTCCTTCCTTAAAATGGCCGCCATAGTATACAAAATGGCGTTTTCGAATAAGGCAAAGTTAAGGGAAATAACGTGTAGCAAAGCTAAGCGCTAACCCGGCCATTGTCAAATTACGACAGACTGACTTGTCAGCAGTAGCGGCTGCTGGTGGGAGTGCTGCTGGGTGGTGAGGCGAGCGGGGGAGGTGCAGGGTGGGGGGCAGTAAACCAGGGAATACAGCCCAATGGAGCTAAATACATAAATAAACAAAAAACAAATAACATTGCGCACGCTGCATCGCCATTTGGCGTTGCAGCGTGCGCAATTTAATTTGTAGTTACTCCGTTCGGCCATATTCTGTGGTTTACTACCTTCACCCTGCCCCGTAGCACTCCCACCAGGAGCCGCTACTGCTTTGTCAGCAAATTGAATTATAGGTATCGGGTACCAACTAACCTTCGGTGAACATGCTCTTTGATTAATTAAAGTCTCTTCTATATCAGACACAAATTGAAAAATAGAACTGGAGCAAGAGCATATCCTTGCTTTAAATCTTTGTTTATGACTATTTTGTCTCTCAGGGGATCATCAATCACCATAATTACTTGATTTTAGTAGTGTCTTTATCATTCTGTCTGGTACTCCCTACTTGTTTTTTTTTTCTAGAGTAATTTGTATTAATGCTATTAAATGCAGTCTTAAAATCGATAAAGCATGTGTATTTATTTATGTCCTTTTCTATTGTACATTATCAGTCGTACCACTCTCTTGTAAATGTGGGTGTACTTGTAAAGCACACTGCGACTCCATGGAGTATCCTGGCGCTGAAGACCGCTGGGGAACCCGTCCTGGTTTTCCCTGTGAGATGGTCCCTTTCTGGTTATCTCCAAGGTGAAACCAGGCATCCCCGGCGTCCGTGGGGGGCCGTTGTAGAGATGAGGCAAGCTTAATGCCCAGAGTTGCCGAGTGTGTTCCCTGGTTAGAGTAGGCACCGAGGCGAGAATTATCGAGTCCGTTTTGACCCTGGTCCACGATCCTGCCGCGTTGGGAATTGAACCCTGGTCCCAGGCCGTTCTCTGCTTACGGGTCTGCCGCCTCTAACCAGTGAGCCACTCCACTCCAATCCACTCCACTCCACTCCACTCTTCCCTCAAACCAGTTTGGAACCAGGGCATCAGATCATGATTAGATGCCCAATGTCATAGTTCTGCGAGGACCAAGGAGGCCTAATATTTAGAGTCTACCTTCAAGAGGGCTATTCGCATGTTGTTTGTTGAATCTAGTTTAGCTCTTTTTCAGCTCTGCCATTAGCCATGACCTTGGATTTTACTAAAATTCAATGCTCAATATATATACATGTAGGGCCAGCCCTTTTCATCTTTTGGCCAGTTAGTGTGTCATTCACATATTTCTTCGGTTCACTCCAGAAAACGCAATTGTTTGGGTGGGAGGGCGCACTGCCACTTAGTATCAAGGTGAAAACACGTAACTTTAAAAAGCTGGGTGCTTGAAATTGAAATGAAGCAGGTTCTCCTTGAGGTAGCGTGTCCGTCCAGGTACGCCAAAGGAATAAGTCAAAATGAAGGGCAGCCACAGGAAGTGGGTGCATCCCTCTGTAGGGCACATCTTAAGTTCTCCAAAAAGAAGACTCACTCAGAGTAATAATATATTCTTTTAGCGTTTTATTGAGTATCCTCAAAAAAGTTATTCGTATGAAAACGTAGGAATTAAGATTAATTCCATGATTATTTAGTCGTAGTAGAACATCAAATTAATATTTCTTAATGAAACCCTCCAATGCATTTCGGGCTAAAAAGCCCTTCATTCGGGAGCTCTGCAATTTAGAGATATAGCCATAAGTAAACAATCATCAATGTGGTGGAATTAACAAACATAACACTATAAAAGTGAGTGAAACCTGGTGATAGCAATAGCGTGTTAGTCCGAGTGCGCTGTGCTTAGAAAACGAAGAGTGAGACGACAAAAACGGTCAAATAACCCATTGAATGCCAGATGCAAACAGTGCACTGATGCTAGGTAGTGGAGGCGTGCTCTCAAAAGAAATAACGGTGGGAGATCAAGTTATCAAAACGGGTGAACTATGCGTAAAACAAAATGTGAGTAAAAATAATCGGTTAAACGCAGTGGGACACTGCCTTACTTGAGATCGTTAAAGAGTTTCAACTCTCACAGGGTGATTCGAACGGGGGGTGAGTCGAGTGTCTCGTTCGCCTGAAATTCAAATGAGTGCCAAAGTCTCGCAGAGATCAAACAAGTTGGCGTGAAGGGGGGTGATAGTGAACATAAATGACGGACTAGGAAAAGAGTTAGAAAACCTGATCAAATACGGCGGCCATTTTATAGGCGGCTCAAAACATGAAAGTAAACACCAAAAGAACAATGATAAGGTGGGGGTGCATATGTCATGTAGCTGCACAAAAACAGAGGTATTCATCAGACATAACCCACGGTAATGGGTTCAATTAAAACATGAAAATTCTAATCGATCATTGAGCCCAAAGGGCTTCATGGACTGTAGTCTATATATTCAGGTGATTTCTCGTTGTAACCGATGTTTGTTATTGTCTCTGCCCGCACATTTGTCGACGGTTTCAATAACCATGAATTTTAGTTGGGAGATGTTGTGTCGTGCCTCATTAAAATGTGCTGCAATGTTCGATTTGGTATTGTTGGTTCGGATGTTAGATTTGTGCTCACTAATTCGAATTTTTACTTTCCTTTCAGTCTTTCCAATGTAAATTTTGCCACACGGGTATTTGACCAGGTAAATCACATTTGTGGTATCACATGTGGCATCAGCATGCAATTTAATGTCGAACCCCTTCATGGGGTGGGTGACAGTATTTCCACGAATGACATTATTGCAATTATTGCAGTTCATACATGGTCTGGTTTCTTTAGTTTCTCTCACCTGTGGTATAGGTTTGGATAGCATTTCCTTTAAGTTGGCATTACGAGTGTAGGCAAAGATTGGGGGGTCCTTAAACGTGTTTCCAAAGTCAGGTTCCATGTTTAAGATAGGCCAATATTTGAGGATGATTTTCCTGTATCTTGTGCTCAAGGTAGAACATTTCGAAACCAATACCCTTCTGGTGTCTGAGTTTTTTTTAGTTCTTTTGAGCAGGTTCGGCTCACTCCAGAAAACACCATGGGGCAATGGTTCAGCCTACTTCAGCCACTGGCTGTTGACAATGTGAGAGAGAGCAAAGAACAATGCAGACATATGATGAAGTCCGTTTTTCCAGGCACCACATTCGCACTGCATGCCAGCTTTCCAGGGAGCAATATATCTGTGTGGACAGCGACCCTGGAAGCAGATTGCTATTTCCCTCAACATGAAGTGTCTTTTTAGCTTTTTTTTTTATTTCAAAGCATTTTATTAGAAGATTATTGTATATACAGTACAGTACCGATACAGAGAGGGCAATACATATTGTGGCGCTTGCACAAAGAGCTTTTTGAGACGCGCTCATAGCCGAGAGCCATCAAAGTTGTGTATGAATGCATGAAAATATCTCCACTGCAGATCAGAGCCTAAACAGATCTGCAGCTTTATATTCATTTTCCCTTTGAAGTGCTAATCCTTTGCGCCCGTTGTCTGCTGTATATGGGATAAACTACTGAGGTTGTAGAACTCCAAGGTGATTTGTAATAACCTTATCATGTACAGCAGGGTGTACTTAATCCCTTGTCACAAATAGTCACACCATTACCTTTCCCCCAAACCACTTAAATTCCTAGGGGCTTATTTACAAGCCCCTTACACCGCCCGTAAGTCACTTTTTCCTTTTAAAAGTGATGCACTGGTGACGCGAGGGGTTTGCAAAAAGCCCCTTGGTACTTAGCGTTTTCATATAAAAGAAAGAACGTGTTTGCAAACATGAAGAGTGAAAATAGAATCTCTAGTGCAAATGTAAACACATCAAAACAACTGAAAAATTTGTAGCAAGAAGACATTCTAATCA
Source organism: Lissotriton vulgaris (assembly GCF_964263255.1). NCBI lineage: Eukaryota > Metazoa > Chordata > Amphibia > Caudata > Salamandridae > Lissotriton > Lissotriton vulgaris. The sequence continues at coordinate 34,455 of NW_028243063.1, read as the reverse complement.
GTTTAATATGTTGTTTTTTATTGCATTCAGCACAGAATTTGGGGGAAAATGCAGAAAAATTCTAACTGTCTATAATTAGCTAAGGAGTGCAAAATAAACATGTTGCCATAAGTATCTCTTTGGTTTGGTTGTCACTGTACAGCTGGAAAAATAGAGCAGAAGAAAGAAAAGCAACCTTTCTTTTTAGTTCTATAAACAGCTACTGTAGTTATGCTTTGTGACCTGACCTGCCATCAGAGTTCAACTCTAACAAGTCATACAAGTGAGTTCTGACAGTTATTTATAATGGGAGACTGGGTGAATCACAAGTAGCTGAATTTAAAGAAATTGGAGATGGGTTGTATGGAGGGCTTGCAGAATCCCATGTCTTAAAATATTCTGTCATTACAATATTGGTGCAGGTGTCTCCGGCCTCAAATTGTTTGCAACCCGAAGGGAGAATGAAAATGATCAATTATAGGAGAATATTTACAAGCCCCTATCGCCACAGGAAGGTCACTTTATGTGATGTTTCTGTGGAAATATGGGCTTCGCCTTATTTACAATGCAGCGTTAAACCACTTAAAATAAGTAAATAAGGAACCCTTTCTTGCTATATTTGAAGCGTGAAAGTTGCGGGCAATGGGTATTGTGGTGGGAGTTTCACCGCAACATCAATTGATTTTGATGCTGCCCCATATTACAAGGATGCCGTAAATATAGGGCAGTGCCCAAAATAGGCCCAGGGAAAACCTGGTCTTACCCTGTCAGAATGAGGAGAAATGCTTAATTTCTCCTCGTTGTTGCTGTTTCTATGAGTGCTGCATTGTGCTGCACACATAGAAACAGCAAAGTGCCATTGATTGTGTACGTGCTGCAATAGATTAACATGAGTTGCAACTTCTATGTGCGCTGCAGAAAGCAGCATGAATAGATGTTACAAAATGCCTTTTCAGATTTTTATGTGCAGGAATGGACACCTTCCTGCACATAAACCCTTGTTTCCCTCAACTCAGGTATCATTGCACTATGATGCAAGGATGCTTGCATTGGCACTAGGTGCTAAATGTAGCACCAGTGCAGGGAGAAATGCAGGGCTGCACCGTTTTGTAGTAAATATGATGCAGCCCTGCGTTTTAGAAGTGGTGGAGTGCCGCGTTAAGCTAACAAGTCTAACGCCGTGATCTGTCACTTCTTTTGTTGATATGCCCCTTAATTTATTTTTGCTGTGCTGTCACTGCCAGAAGCCACTGTCTAGACTATTGTGTTTTTACCACTCCCAGCCTCAACCTAAGACACCAATGGACATGTTTATCAAGCAGTTGCATTGTCCTTGCACCATGCAATGGGGTGGGAGGGTGACACAACTACTAAGTAAGATTTATCAAGCAATGCATGGCCACCTTGCGTAGCGCCCTGAGTGCTGGAGAGTGACCACAGTGCTTTTGCTTTTGAAAATGTTTTAGATATGTTGTGACCCCAGCAAAACAGCAAAGGTGCATTTGTATTACCTTGTAGAACCAGTTGATGGTTTTCTCTGGCTGGACCTACAGGAGCAAACCCTGGCAGATACTTGCCTTGTTTAAGATTTTAGGTCCACTGATAGGACCGTTTGGAAGCCACACAGTTGTGAATAGATTGACTTTCTGATTTATATCTTAAATCGCTAAAAGATGATATAACACATTGTAGGTTTAAAAAAAAATAGTGGCAGCCACACCGCAGATGCTTTGTGAGCATTACAAAAAGCCAACCACATACCTAATCATGCTGGACTTTGGGAAGCATCTAGTTGGAGCCTCAATGGATAGCATCTCTCTAAAAGCACTTTGAACCACATGTTACGAGAGAGCTTGTTGTACAGATTTTTCAGACAACAATCGACTGGGGTAAAGGTTTATTGTTATCACTGTTTAAATCATTTGCATGTAATATTTTGATTGTTGCTCATCACGAAATTGCACTATCAATAATTGTTGCCACTTTTTGCAACCAGAAATTGGTCTATACGTATTTGCACTAATTTGTGTATCGTCTACTTCTGAATTTATAACTTGTTAAAATGATATAACAAAATTCTGAAGTAATGGTTAACTAAATAGCTAGGACCAAGGAATTCAGATATTTGTCCTTAGTCTGGTTAAATCAACAACAGCACTAAAAGTGGTAGTCAGTTTTTCATGTGTACTGCTATTTTCAGAAGGTAGGCATTATCTTGTTTAACCATTCTGTGTGCCTGTGCCTGCTGGTAGATTGACTGTCTGGTTTTGAAGTGACAGGAGCTGGGGGTTTGGATTTACTGCAGACAGTCACTGAGGAGGGGTAAGGTGTGCCTGGCCCTTACTCGATGAATCAGAGCTGAGCTGAATGGGGCTTGACTGCATTTAAAGTAGTGGAAGGACATTTCCTTGCACTTGAATAGGGCCTATCTTCCTTGCACAATGTTCCACCAGATAGGACAGAACTGGTTTGGATTGGGCTTTGAAACCCTTGCACAAAGAAATCAAAGACATTTTTATTCTATAAGTATTAGACCTAAAACCCCCGGAACTTTAAATTACTTCTAGACTCAAGAGGAACCTTTGCCAAGGAGAAGAGCTGTTGAGGTTTGAGAAGGAGTACTGCCAATTTGCTGTGTGCTGTGTGGGGTAGGCCTGCAGTTGCTGTTTCTGCCAAGGAGAGAACAAAGACTGGAACTTTGCTTTGATCTCCAAGGGCCTGTGTGTGCTGGCCTCATGTTCTGAAGTCTCAGGGACACAAAGACGTCACCCCAGCTCCCCTGAACCATGCTGCTGAGAAATATGACCTACCAGGAGGTGCCTGTTCCGTTTCTTGGCCTTTAGGGAGTGTACCTGCTGTTTGGGAGCTGAAAGAAACCTAACGTACTGAAGAAATCAATGCATCGCTCTTCTTGCAGCTCTTTTTCCTGACGCAGCACCGCTTTGCTAGAAGATTCTCCACGCATCGCCAGGCTGCTGCCCAAACCGATGCAGCGCCTGTCACCATTGCAAGAACCAACGCATCGAGGGATCACGGCTGAAGAAACAACTCAGTGCCGCTCTGCGCCCCCGCATCGATCGACTCCACATCCCGGATTTCCACACATTGCCCCTGTGCTGCAAGTTTTCCCAACACATCTCTGCTGATCTACCCGAGCCTGCGTTAACTAAGCTTTCAGTCACAAGCGCTACGAGGCCTCCGGGTAGATAGCGCTATATAAGTGCAGTTTTCATTCATTCATTCACATCACCTGCAGACTAGAATCAACCTTTAGTCGACGCTTCACTTCCCTCTAGAGACTGGACTCAAAACATCACTCCTTCCGCATGCAGCAGAACTGTTGCATCGTCTCCCCAAGGTCCCAGGACCTGACGCATCTCTTTGTTTCCCAACGCTTCCCATCTCTGCAGCTCTTTGGCCTTGTGACTTTTGACGAATCTGCAGGTACTTTGAGAGGAATCACGCATTCATAACTTTTCAGGGCATCAGTTGCTTGCAACCTTTTTAAAAGTGATATTCTTATTACCTGTATTTTGGATTTTTGCTGTTTAAGTCTTGTTGAGTTTAGATAAAGATACTTCATTTTTCCTAAACTGGTGTTGTGGCCATTTGTGGTGTTATCACTGTGTTACTGTGTGTTTTGAGTTCAAGCACTTTGCACCTTGCCTTTGGGATAAGTCTGTCTGCTTGTGCCAAGCTACCCAGGGGGTGAGCAGGGGTTATCTAAAGTGTGTATCCCCCTTATGCTGACTAGAAGCAAGGGTCCCTATTTGGACAAAGGTAGCTACCGCTGCCAACTGGAGACCCTTATTTTTAAATTGGTGGCAGATCTGCAGCTTTATATTTTTTTTCACATGGAAGTCCCTTTGAAGTGCCTAATCCTGAGGAATACGGAGTTCATTTTAAGATTATAGAACTCCAAAGTAACTTGAAATATCCTAATTATGTACAGAAGTCGGTATTTTATCCCTTTTAATAGTTGATCACACCATTACTTTTCCCACAAACCACTTAGGGCCATATGTATCAAGCAAATTCGCATTCGCAAAGGCCGAAATTTGCAGGCAATATATATCATCATCCAGTTTTGCGATTCTCAAATAGCGATTTTTAAGAAATCGCTATTTGAGAATCTCAAATAGGTATGTATGTACGAAATCGCATTTTTTTTGCGATTTCTTAAAATTCCTTAATTGCGTTTCGCAAATTGCCAATCGCAATTAAGGAATACTTTCCCATTCATTTCTATGGGCAAGGAGGCCCATAGGAATAAATGGGTAGGTATTCTCAATTTGCGATTCGCAATTTGCTAATCACAAATTGAGAATAATTTCAAGTGTGCAGGGGTTTACAAAGGACACCCTGTTGCACACCTGAAATATGCATGGGTGCACATGTGGCGCACATACATGCCCTAAGGGCATGTACGTGTGTCACATGGCACTTTGAAAAATGCAAAAATTTGAATTTTTCATGGAATTCGCAACTTACCACCAACTAGAAGTTGGTGGTAATTTGCGATTCCTTAAGGACATTTTTCAATTTTTTTTAGCATCATACATTGCATTTAAGGAGTCGCTAAATGTGCGATTCCTTAAATGCAATTGCAAAATAAGGAATCGCAAATTTTGCGATTCCTTGTTTTGCACCAGATTTTGGTTTATACATACCATTTAGCAAATTCGCATTGGCAAAGGCCGAAATTCTGCAAATTTCGGCTTTTGCGAATGCGAATTTGCTTGATACATATGGCCCTTGGTGCTTAGCTCTTTCATATAAAAGAAAGAACATGTTTGCAAACACGACAAGTGAAAATAGAATCTCTAGTGCAAATTATAACACAATAAAACAGCTGAGATATTTGTTGCAAAAGATATTAGAATCTGTCTAATAGAAGTTTTTTTTTAAAAAAGGCATGCAGTGCAGAATGTGTGGAAACATGATGAAAGATTCGAACTTTTCTATAATTAGCTAAGGAGTTTAAAAATACACATGTTGCCAAAAGTATCTGCTTTCTGGTACAGCTGGACAAATAGAGCAGAAGAAAGAAACACAAACTTTCTTTTTTGTTCTATATACAGCAACTGTAGTTATGCTTTGTGACCTGACCTGTCATAAGAACTCAACTCTAACAAGTTATTACAGTTTAGTTGTGACATTTATAATGGGTGACTGGGTGAATCACAAATAGCTGAATTTAAAGAAATTGGAGATGGTTTGTATAGAGGGTTTGCAGAATCCCATGTCTTACAATATTCTGTCATCACAATCTTGGTGCAGGTGTCTTTGACCTCAAATCGTTTCAAACCGAGAGGGAGAATGAAAATGGTCAATTTTAATTTTGTTTGCTGTGTTGCCACTGCCAGTAGCCACTGTCTAGACTATTGTGTTTTTACCACTCCCATACTCAACCTCAGACACTAATGGACATATTTATCAAGTAGTTGCATTGATCTTGCGCCACGAAATGGAGTGGGAGGGTTACGCAACCTCTAAGTAACATTTATCGACCCACACAATGGCACCTTGCATGGCTCTGCATGGTTGGCAAATCTGGAGTAATGCAAGGTAGTGCAAATCACTACGTTGTGTTACTCTTCCCCAGGGTGGCGTTTCATGGGTGGATGGTGGGTGTTCCCACGCATCCACCCATGGATTTTGGCACATTTCCAGTTTTGTAATGAGTGGTAGACCTTGGAATGTGTCAAAATGCTACGCCTCCCCAGGGGAGGCATAGCGAGGAGAAATATCTTTAGTTCTTCTAGTTTTATACCCTCTCTAGTTTGCTGCATTTTACAACACATATAAAATGAGGAAAAAGCCTCTGATGATTGTTTTTGTGCAGGAAGATGTCCCTGCTTATAACACAGGCACCCTTGCATCACAGTGCAAGCTTCCCAGCATAGGAGCTAGGCAGCACATTGTGAGACATTGCAAAGAACATACAAAAATGTGGCGTATAATGTTAAATATAGCACATGTGTGCCCTTTCCCTATCAGACAGTGCAATGCAACAAGGTGACTTGATGTGCTGTGTTGTGCTGCAGCCCATGATTTTTTTTATAAATGTAACCCCTAACTGCTATATGTTTTATTACTTCCTCTTGTACAACAATCATTTTTATGGACTGATTTTCTGGTGTAGGAGAGTGACCATAGTGCTTTTTGCTTTTGAAATGTTTTAGATGTGTTGTGACACCAGCAAAGCAGCAAAGGTGCATTTGTCATTTGTCTTGCCTTGTAGCGCCAGTTGCTGATTTGTTTGAGGTTTTATGCAGCTGGAACTAAAAGAGCAAAACCTGGCAGGTACATGTTTTGTGTAAGTTTGAAGGTCCACTGATATGTCAGTTTGAAAGCCACACAGTTGTTAATAGATTGACTTTTTTATTCATATTGACTTTCTTATTCATAAACTTCTTCATTCGCTGAAAGATGATATAACACATTACAGGTTTAAAGAAAGAATAGTGGCACACACCCCATAGATGGTATGTCAGCATTACAAAAAGCCAACCACATACCTAATCATGCTGGACTTTGGGAAGCTTCTATGTGGATGAAATAGTGTAACATTTTTTACTAGGCACCAACAATAAGCATTTTAAGCAAATGCCCTGCACTGTCAGAGGTTTCCGTTCAAAAAGTAAGATGCAGGATTTATGGCAGACAGATAAATGGGAGATGGCATATCTTGTGTCGAGATTGTAATTTAACCTGACATTGTGCTCTTGTTAGAGTGCATGTTAATGGCACCTATCTGAGTGTGCGCATGTGTGTAGAAGGTGCCACGGTGTGTCCTTATGTGTATTTGCACAATTGTGAATGTGGGAATGCATACATGTGTGTGAGAACTAGAATCTGTAGGTGTGCAAGTGTGAGAGTGCTTGTCTAGGTGCCTGTGTATATGAGAGTCTATGGGTATCAGTGTCTGTGTGTATGTCAGAGAATGTGAGAGTCCTCAGTGCCCCGAGACAAAATAGACTGGTGATTCTGTTTGTGTGCATGCATATTTCTTTTATAGTCTGTGCACATATTACTCATTGATGAATGTTCATATGAGCATGCCCATGCAGGTCTTAGAATTGAAACATAAAATCACCATAGTAATCGTATTTGACCCAATAATATGTTAGCATTATAATGCTAAATCATTTTAAATGCATGATGTATTTATACGCAATTAATAGATGCAGATGTTGCGTTTGTTAGGTTGACAACTGTGCCACCATTTTAGTTCTTGAAGACTCAATTTTGTATTATAATCTAAACTGTTACTTGCTCATTTACAAGAAATGGTCCCTGGTAAGTTTTGTTTCTCCAATGCTGAATGTTGCTCATTAACGCATGCCTTTTCTGATACATAGAGGCCCTTCACCCACCTGTCTAGAGGGAGGATAGGCTGGACATCCTTGGATAGTAGATAACTTGTACCGGGCTGCAGAATTGAAACCTCTGCTCTGTACCTCTATTGTATTAGGACATCTACCAGTGTTTTTCCTTTGTATGCAGGTCTTTGTGGATTCCGCTACGTACATGATGTAACCTTATGCTTGTTAGAGGCAGTCCCTCGTCAGCCATCATAGGAGGCTGGTCAGATTGGACTCCACTGCAGTGTATATTTCGAATAAACTAGCTTACTTGTATTCTCTACTGCGTCATCAACTCTTAATTAGTGGAAGGCTAGAGTAGGTGAAGAGTGACAAGGGTGGCCCTAATTGAGTCACTTCCTTCAGTTGGTGCCGAAACAGGGACTCCACCAAGTGACCCATTCCGCACGTAGTCAGGCTGTGGGGACGGTGTTGCATCCGGTCAGATGGGCGGATCAGGGATCTCCATATGATTAAGCCAGGCTCTCGCAGCTGCCCTAACCTGTCTGATCTGGCGGCTCCTCATCTAGAGATCAAATTGGCTGGGATCTGGAAAGGGCGAAACCTGTGGATCTGACCATTTGGTTTGAAGAGTTGGCAGTGGGGAATAATCTTGTTTGACCTGTCTGCAACAGGTGAGTTTCTGTTGATTTGTTTTATTAAAAGCGGCACCATTTTGATTTACTTGGTCGGTCTGTGGACCCTTGTGATACAGAGCGTTTTTGATCGTTCTGCCCGGCCACTTGTTGAATTTGGCTTATTCTTGAAAAAACGACCTGGGGCTAGAGCCTATTTTGTCATGGTGCAGTCTGAGGACTGACATGTCTTGTCGCAGTTCGAGGATTGTTTCTGAGAGCTCTTTGTTTTGTAGTGTAGTTCCTATTTTCCCTATAGGCCCTGCGCATTGGAATAACATAATCAGAAGTGTAGACAAAGGACTGAGGTCTTCTAGGTCTCTACTGACTATGTTAGACTTAATTTAGGTTTGCACCAGCTAGCTCGGAGGTCACTGGAAACTTTCTTTACTGAATAGGAAGTGATCAGCTTCCCTGGCTCAGACAAGAAGGGATTCAGCTTCCGACAACTGCATAAACATGACAACTTTGCTCCCTCAGAATAAGAGTCAATCTCTAGAGTCGTGTGAAACAATAGACAGTTATTTCACTCAGTCAGATGTGCATATTTAATTTCACCAGGGTGCAGAGAATAGAGAGACGGGCGTTTTCAATAAAAGGTATTATTTATTAATCAGTCTTCCTTCTCATGCAAGAGAAATGAATTGCCACAATTGCAATACTTAATGTAAAGTAAAGTACGTACAGTAAAAGGAGTATTATGAAATAATACTGTAAACGCATTCATATGGTTTCTTAGCCATAAGACACTTTAAAATGGATAAAATATATATACATATATACATAGGCTAACGTGCTCAACTGGTGCTTCTAAACTACGCCTACCCCGGTGTACCTGACCTAAGCCTAATACGTGGGAAGGAGTGGGAAGGAGTAAGTAAGTAGCAGTTTAAGTTAAGTAGGTTTGTTGCCAAGGATCTGTTCAAGAATTCTCTCTAAGGGTTTAGTCAGCACTGTACCTTGGGAATAGAATGTAGGAGGTCTGGTATCTCTCTCTCAGGACTCGATATCCCAGTCACCCGCAAGGGTAGGCTGGAAACGCCGGAGCTGGATTTTCTCGGCAGGGGAAAAGACAGCGTCTTTCTCAGTGCGTCAAAGAGGAGAGGCAGCGTCTGTGGGCTTCCCGCTTCTGCTGGGCTCTCGGAAAGCAGATTAGCTGCTCTGCTCCAGAATCACCACTGTGTGTTTGCTTAAGGCAACGTTGGTATATTTATACCTGAAAGGTGCCGAGTTTGACGTAAGGTTTGGACATAAGACGTCAATAAAGATGTCACTAAAAACTGGCTGTTCTTACAGTGCTCCCAGGAGTTTTATTACAAATCAAAACAAAGCAAGTGGGGCTTTCCCAGGTTGCTGGAGGTTTGGTGTGTCGAAAGAACTCGGTGTGCTCTCTAGGAATCCAAGGAAGTAGCTTTTGCTGTGCCTTGGACTGCAAGGGCGATTTGCTGAAATATGGATCTGATTATTATGCCATTATAGGGATATTATTGATTATGGCCGTATAGGGGCATAAAGTCACAGTATTGAATCGGGTTCCTAGATAAAACACATCACCCACTCCACGGTTTTATGTCCATCAAATACTAAAAACTAAGCATTAAAGATGCATGTGTATTCCAACCCACCCCAAAATACATTTTGCATTCGAAATGGTGTATGCGAAATACACAGAACGTTATAGGTACTGTACGTTTTTAAGCAGTGTAATCATTCAAAAAAATTGCATATCTTTAGCTGAACGATTTGCGAAAATTACACATGAAATGTTTCTTAATTACAGAAAAGAAGGTCGAGACTATTTCATCACATATAAATTAAATTGCGTGTGAGTGTGCTAGAGGCTGCGGTAACATATTGTCTCTAGATTTGCTAAAAATAGAAGCTCTGTTCTTTATGAATAGTTCTACTTCAAGCAGAGTATAAGTGCCAAAAAAAAGTAAATATTTTGGAATTTGGAAAAAATAATTTCGTTTTCAGGGGAAAAAATAGTTCCAAAATGTTTTCAGTAGCTTTTGTTTTTCAAAGCTGAAGGCCGAATTCAGAGTTCATGGGAACGCTGTGTGCCGGTTTGCTTAAAAGTTATTCTTTTGGTTCAGGGGAGAACATGACTTCACATAGATGCGCAAAAAAACAGTCTACAGCTTCAGGTGAAAGTTCGACCATTGTTGAAAATGCTGTAACTGTGCAGTCGTGAGAATGATTGCTATCATCGATTTTGGTATCAGCAATGCTCACAGAAGGTCGTACCTGGGCGATGTTGCTCTCATTTCTTGCTTCACTGCCACCACCTAATCGTAGTGCAGAAGTCTCAACGAATGCCGTCATCAGGAGTGGTAACCGCTGGGGACAACACAATGCATGAGCCGTTACTGGACTTAGCAAAGAATCGACATCCATTGGCACTGCTGATTGTAGTTTAACACAGGTGTCTAACACGCATTCTTCTCCGCATAGCATACATCGAAGCACAGGTAAGATGCAGTTCTGCCATATAGGTCTGAATGAAAGAAACCAGGTCATATTCAGATCTCTTAGCCGGGCTAATCCAAGGACTTTAGTTATGCGATCCCGGTAGCGTATTGCTAGGATCGTTTCTTCCATTGTTGCCGGAGTCGTGTCTGTGTTTTGGCTTGCCATATTGGAGCAGAAGGGTAAAAAATAAGATTCCTGCCACGAGCCCCAAAAGTAGTGGTAGGCCACCAAAGACTGAATGGACAGAATTGGGAAAGATTGTCTTAAATACATTTGCGATACCACTGGCATCTGACATATTTAGGATTTGGCTTAGCATTTCCACGAAATGCACTGGGCAATTAGTTGATAAAAGTGTATGTATCTCTGCCGTTGTCCTTGCAACTTGAAGATCATACGCTTCTTTTGATGACGTGATGGGCACTGTTGTCTGTAAAAGCACAGACTTCATTCTGCTTAAAGTATCAATTCGTATAGAAGAGATATTCAACGAAGGCCAAATTGTCGCCTCTGAGTCTCCAGGGCAATTTGGATATAATGCTTGCATACAGCAAGTGACCATGGAACTAACGCTTATGAGATATGCTTTCCCTGGCACCATGCCACAACAAGTGTGGTCCGTTATTAGACCGTAACTCCTGTTGCAAAGTTGTCTAAAAAATGGCTCTATCTGTGTTGCAGGTGTTCGGTGCTGGTGGCATGAAAGGCTATTTGAAGTCCCTTCACAGGCCCCATGTAAATTAATACCTTGGCACAGAAGTATACTGCTTAGTGATTGTTTACAATTATTACCACTAAGAAATACATTCTGGTTTTTGTCACTATAACATGTGTGTGCATAAGGTAATTTCCATGAGGACTTAATGTACCCTTTACCCAACCTTTCATACTGGCCTGCTGGTATATACTCTTGGCATTTTTTAAATTGGAAAGTTGTTATCGGAATTGGGATAATTCCGTGTATTATCCATTCAATGACAGGTCTTTCTGACATTGTCAATGGTAATCTCTCAAGTTTTTCAATGCTCAGAATCGTATAGTCTGCTCCTTTCTGTGCTAAACTGATTTGTTTATCAGTAAGGTTAAAGATAGAGAACAATGACGTTGTGTTGATTAAACACCAAGGCACATAGCCTGAACGCAGGTTTTGCAACGTCCAGCCTAGCTGTACAATAGAACGTAATTGGGACTGACCATGTTGTAACATTAGCAAGTCCTGATCTATTATATCTATAGCAGATGATACAATACTGTCCAGTGAATATATTCTGGAGGACAGAGTCATTAACCCGTTGTCTACAACAGAAAGTGATTTTTCCAAATGAATACGATCAATTTCTCGTATTTTCTCTGCTGGCTCAATTTGAGTCACTTTCCATGCCTCGTTGTAAGCAGCGTATATACTGGCCGATTTGAAACGTTTTTGACGCTGTTTGCGTGGTCCCATTATGAAATCGCGCAAGTCAACACCATCTTTAAGTAAAGACAAGTGTTGCTTAATTTCTGCCAGTGTGGATGTTTGTAGCCATTCAAGGCATAGTTTCCCTACACTGTATGTTGTTACTATCCCTGGATGTTGTCTCTGGGAGTATCTACGGTCTGGTCTGGTCATTTTTAACCCCTGTTTTTTGTTCAGGAATCTATCTTGACATATATTTGTGTCTGTTGGCCAGATTAACCACTTTTTCCAATCAGGAGGTGTTCTATTTTGATGTAAAATTTGGGATACGTCTATCTCAATATCTGTGGCTGTGTTATCAGGTATTGGCTTTGGAATAGACGGTTTGTTTAAGTCTTTGATTTTGGCTAGGCCAAAACAGGTAGTTTGTTGAATGGTGTCATTCAAGAACATTATTTGTTCTGGGATCATGCAGGCTCAAAATAATGCTTCAAGGCCTTGTACCTGCCATTCTTTTGTACCCCAGATGGTTTTTGTTTCAATGTTGTTTTTCCAGAAATCAAAACCAAATGTAATAATTTTCTCATAAATGTTTCCGAATAGATCACTTTAGTATTTGTCAGCATGGTTTTTGTCCCTGTTTTATCTAGAAGTTTATAATAAAATGTTTCTGCATCACTTGTGTTAAACCCTGAGAAGTATTAGAATTTCTCATAGCATGTTTTTGAACTGCTTTCAGGTGGAGTTGCACAATGTTCCCATTGATTATATTTAAAAACATTTCTAGGTTGAGCAGATTTATGCAAATAGTGGTCTGCATAGTGGGTATAGCAATACATCTGTTCATAATTCGATGAACATTGCAAATAATCATGTTCTGTAAATTTTGCTGATATTACTAAATCATTATATTTATGCTTTCAAGGTCCAAATCATCAGAAAATGTAATTGTTTTTACAAAGTCACTTAATGAAACCTTAAACTGATGAGGATATTTCAAGAGTTCGACCGGTCCATATATTTGTAATCGGCTTTGTCCCAAACTACCCCGCCGGGTATTGGAATGACTATGACATTCACTGATGACAGTTCTCTTTTCTCGATGTGAGATGACTTGTGTGGCTTCAGAACTAAGTTGATGTTCTGACTTGCTGTGTCCATTGTACTGTAATAAATTTTCCTAAAATTAGAACTAAAATTAGGAATAGTAGGAGTATGAGTACCCCTAATACAATCCAATATTCAATCAATGGTGCATTTAGATATGCTTCCTGCAGTTGATGAAAGACTTCTGTTGCTTTGTTGTCGTAATTTTACAATGACTGGGTTAGCGTTAAGCTTTGCTACACGTTATTTCCCTTATCTTGGCCTTACTTGTAAACGCCATTTTGTATGTTACGGCGGCCATTTTAGAGAATGAGCCGCCTCGTAGTCAGCGTGCCCTTTAGTCCTTTCTCCGTACCACTGACCACTTGAGTTTGCCCAGCAACAGGCTATTTTTAGTAACGGTCAAGCCCGCACATGCGCAGTTCCGATTGACCAGTCATCACTTAGGAATGTTCCGCCAAACTGACCAGTGGTGTTGTAACCCCTCCCATGAGTTGGCTGTGTTCCAAAAATGACCATATATGTACTCAAACTCTGTAACCATGTACCGCCCACCTTTTAATGTTTGTAAAACTGTATAAAAGAAGGACTTACACCGATGTTCGGGGTGATACTTCTTGCATTGCCGAAAGGTGCTGTAGGAATGTACCACCACCCCATGGGGTCTTAATAAACTTGTCTTTTACATTTTCCAGTTTCCGTGCCAACAGTTCTTATGGTGTAGAGGGTATTCTGCGGAGTATGTAGGCCTGGAGAACCCAATACCACAAATTGGCGACCACGAAGGGACTCATCGGCGACTCGGATGCCCGAAGGAGAGGTCGTGACGAAGGATTGGAAACTCGCCATGGATGCCTACGTTGCCACTGAGTGACCCGAGTCTTGGCACCCACGGTGTTTTCTTCCCTTCCTTCTGATCTTACCTTCCAGGTGGCGCCGGTCCCCGACTGAGATCCTGCTCGTCTGCGTTGCTGTACAGTGCCTGTTTGGCTGATTCGATCAAAGACCTTGGCAGTTGGAACCTGGATATTTGAGATTTGGGTAAGAATTGTGATTGGTAAGGTAGTCTGCGGACGCTTACTGTAGTTCTATGAATATGACTATGATTTGAGTTAGCTAACATTTGAGTTTGTGAATTGATTCTATATGTGCAGTGCACTTCACATAGGCAGGCATGTAGAGATGTTTCTCTAACCTTGTTTGTATTTTGAGCGGCACATTTGTGTGAAGTATAGTAAGTGCCTTTTTACGGTATCACGTTTTCGTGGTACTTTTTGAACATGCCTGTTTTAAGCACACTCCGAGGGATGTGCTGTCTTGGAAATGGTACCACATACAGATTAAACGAATCTCAGCCGGCTCCCCCAGAGGGGACCCCTAATTGTGAAATGTATATAAAGTTTGGCCTTCCCCCCATACTGTACAGTAAATTATGGAACAAATACACTAAATCTGATCCCGAGTTGCAATGGCCACTACATGGGTCGTTTGATTTACGAAAGGTTCAGTTTGTGGAGCAATGTTTGTTTCAGAGCAGGTCTAGACAGGATATGTTTGATTGTGTGCGAATGTGGGAGAAAGCAGTGCGTGAACGTATGAAGCGTGAGATTGCCATGGCGGAAAAAGAGCAGCGCAAGGCTGCTCAAGATAAAGCTTTACAGCTGGAGGAAAAGGAATTGCAGGAGAAGAAAGAGAGGGAGGCACGGGAACGTAATTTGCAAACGACCGGTCAATTTCCTATTCGACGTCCGCTTAATCCTGTCCTTACTAATGAAGTTGATGATTTTTCGTTATTAGATCGATCTCCGCCTCCATATGTTCAGCCTACGGCCCCGGACGAGGACTTCGGTGATGACGACCGGGATAGTACGGGTACCAGGTTAACTGCTAATAGAGCAGCGGAGTTGCGTAGTTTCGCTAGGAAACTAAATCTGAATAAAATAACTATGGCAGAACTTAATGCTGAACGGGATAAGTGGTCAGAGCGGGAACAGATGTGTTTTTTAAGTGCTTTTGCAAATTAAGTTGTTGAGCGATTTCGTAAGAATTCAGAGGAATTAGAATCTAAGGATATATCAGTTCATCATGAGAATATGCGTAAAGGTTTATTTGATATTTCAGATGTGGATACCTTTTTCCTACGACTGGTCCAGCTACGGGATGAGGCGTCCAGATTGCGGGTAGCACGAAAAGCATCAGAGAAGTCTGCGCCGGGGTCGACGGAGCAATCCAAAGAGTGTTCTATCTTTGGAGCAGATAAGAGTTCTAAAGTGCATGTTATGCCTATGCGTGAAGCTGCACCTTTGTATGTTCCCCCTAAAGGGCAAGGTACAGATGATGATAAAACGTCCGTAGATGCAAAAGGGTATTTTATATATAATTGGGTGTATACGCCTTGGAATCGAGCGGATGTTATGGCATTGAAAAATGCGTTGCCCGATCCCCGTAAAAATCCGGCAGCTTTCTATGAAGGAGTGGAGGGGGCTATTTCTTCTTGTGTTATGACGCTCGTTGATATAGATCTTTTCTTTGGATTAATTCTCCCCCCTGATATGTGGAGAGCGATTCGTAAATTCGATGATCAAACAATGTTTGGAGCAACTTGGAAAGATATAAGCCAAGCTGATTTAGACAGGGAGCCTGCATGCAAACCTTGTCAGTTGATTTTAGATCTTCCAACAGCTATTCTGAACAAATTAAAAACGCTTGTTCCCCCTAAAAAGATTGATTGGACTATGTTAGCATCGTGTAAACAGAAACAAGATGAGTCTGTTTCTGACTTTTTCACACGCTTTGAAGAAGAGTTTCATGATTACTGTGAACAATCGTTAACAGATGATACGGGTAGGCATCTGTTTGTCGACAAGTATGTGGCTAATCTCCTACCGGAGATTGCAAAGCGGTTGAAAACAAGTGAAAGTTCCTGGACCACGGCGACCCCTGCGTCTTTGTTAACTATGGCTCAGTATTATGAGCGGCAGGATTTAGAGGCTAAAGAAAGTGTAGATAGGAAAGCAAAGGAGTTGAAGACAAAGGTGATGTTGGCACAGGTTCGCGGTACGCAATCCAGAGGGAATGACAGAGGCAGGCGAGGAGGGGGTAACGTGTCGTATGGCCGTACCGATATTGCTGAGGACCAATGTGCGTATTGTAAAGAGTTTGTGCATTGGGCCGAAGATTGTCCGGTGCTTCGTGAGCAACGTAGTCAGCGTGGTTGAGGTGGTGGAAGGTCACGGAATAGTTATTCAGGATCGAGAGGTGGTGGAGGTGATCGTGGTAGGTTTGAGGCGAGGGGTCGTGGTCAGGACGAACGAAACACTTTTGATCGGCGAAATCAGTATCAGATATCAGAGGGAAAGAACGTGGAAAGTCAGGATTATGTGCATGCATAGGACTGCGTAGGATGGGGTGTGGAATCGGTTGAAGTGCCAGTAGATCAAAGAGGTCCATATGTATCAGCGGGCATTTTGGGTTCTACTGATCAGTTTTTAGTTGACACAGGAGCTACTCATAGTGCTTTGTCTAAAAACTTGGTTCCAAGGGCTCCCCTGTCTGGCGAAACGATAACATGTATAGGGTTCGATGGCACACCCTCTCCAAGCCCATTATCACGACCTCTTGCATTTTGCATGGATACATTTTTTGGTTTTTGTCCATTTTTGTTGTCACCCTATACTCCAGACAACATTATGGGCATTGATTTGCTCAAATATTTTCGAGCAACGATACGCTGCGCTCCGGAAGGAGTGCGGGTTATTTTGAATGACAATTACCCAGATTCGGACAGACTTTGTACCATGCAGGAAATTGAAGCATTAGCCTCTCTCCCACACACGTTATGGGCGACATCAGATATGGATGTGGGACAGATGCTCATCCCGCCTATTCGAATTACTGTTAAGGAGGGAGTATCTTTGCCACGTGTACCGCAGTACAAGATATCCAGAGAAGGTAAAATTGCCCTGACACACATCGTTCAGGATTTGATTATTGCAGGAGTAGTGGAGGAAGTTCCTTACAATGTCTGTAACAGCCCTATTCTTCCGATCCTTAAGAAAGACACTGACGACAAAGTCTATCGATTTATTATTGATTTGCGAGAAATAAACAAAATTGTCATTCCCCAGTACCCGGTGGTGTCTGACATCACAACATTACTTACTTTGGTCCCCCCCACTGCAACGACTTTCTCTGTTATTGATCTTAAAAACGCGTTCTTTTCCATTCCCATCCATCCTGACAGCAGATACCTATTTGGCTTAACGTTAAATAATAAATCGTATAGATTTTGTCGTGTTCCTCAAGGTTACACAGAGAGCCCTAGCATTTATAGACAGGCTTTAAAAAGACAGCTCGATTCATTTGAATTGCAATCTGGAGTAGCCCTTATTCAATATGTTGATGACCTCCTATTGGCTGAAGATACCTATGCACAATGTGAGGAGAGTACTCTTGCCTTGCTCTCCTTTTTGGCTCAGAATAATCATAAAGTTTCTAAGAAAAAGCTACAATACTGTAGACCAAAGGTGACCTACCTCGGTCATCTTTTGTCTAAGGAGGGGCGTGCATTAACATCTGATCGAATTCAAGCGATTTTAGATACACCAGTCCCCCGCACTCAGAGAGATGTACGCGCCTTCATAGGACTAACATCCTTTTGTAGACAGTGGATAATGGGGTTTTCGCACATTATCAAACCTTTGTTAGCGTTACTGTCCAAAACTTTCACGTTGTATGTGCCCGAGAAAGATGGGTGCGCATTATCAGTATTAGTGCAGACACACGGGGATAAGCAGAGGCCATGTGCGTACTTCTCAGCCATTCTTGATCCTGTAGCACGAGGGTTACCTGGGTGTTTTCGAGCAGTTGCAGCAACAGCAGTAGCTATACGACAGAGTGAGGGAATAGTTTTGTCGCACAAACTGTTGGTGCTAGTTCCCCATGCAGTGGATGCCCTGCTCAATCAAACGAAAACACAGTATCTTACAAGCGCACGTTTAACAGGATATGAGCTTACACTTCTGGCGCCACATATCACACTAAAAAGATGCGCTACCCTGAACCCTGCCACTTTATTGCCGTATCCGGTTGCTGAGGGCCAGGAGGAAGAACACCATGATTGTGTTTTCCTGACCAAAGAACAAACAAAGGGTCGTGTCGACTTACAGGATACGCCGCTTTTAGATGTGGATGGGGAACTGTGGGTTGATGGATCGTGTTTGAGGCTGCCAGATGGCACAACTTCTGCAGCATATGCGATCACGACACTTAAGACGGTGGTAGAAACAGCACGAATACCACAGAAATCGGCCCAAGCAGCGGAGCTGATAGCTTTGACAAAAGCCTGCGAATTGAGTGCTGGCCTATGTGTGAATATCTACACAGACAGCCGGTACGCCTTCGGAGTAGCGCATGACTTTGGCCTACTCTGGAGAGAACGTGGGTTTTTGACTTCGCATGGAGTACACATTATGCACGGAGAGTTAGTGCGTGATCTCCTCAATGCATTACTTTGTCCAAAGAAAGTGGCGATAATCAAATGCAGTGCACATAAAAAGGTCACTGACAAAGTGGGACAAGGTAATGCCTTTGCAGACAGTATAGCAAGACAAACGGCTATGTCACGAAATGACTCCCCAATGTATGTAGTGAAGTCGCAGGCTGAGCGATGGCATGATGCTAGAGCAGAGATACTAGACATTCAGAAATCAGCGACTGAAGCAGAACTTGTGTCTTGGGCAGCAGAGGGAGTACTAGATGATGAGGGTTGTTGGAGGAGCAAAGATATGGAATGATGGAAATTGCCTGCAGCTTACTTGCAAGCGATGGTCCAGATGACACATGGGTTGGCACATGTTGGAGCTCTTGCAATTACTCGATTGCTAACACGAGTTTGGGAGCATCCTGAGATTGCTAACACGGCCAAGAGAGTAGTGCAGACCTGTTTGATATGCTTACAGCACAATCCTGCAAAAGGGACGCATACTCCGAAAGGAGGGTTCGTTCCACCTTCTGCACCATTCGAGGTACTACAAATGGATTACATCCAGCTTGAGCATTGCAATAACCTTAAGTATGTCTTAGTGGTGGTGTGTGCCTTTAGCAAATGGGTTGAGGCCTTCCCCACGAAGGATAATACAGCTTTGACAACAGCTAAGGTTTTGCTCAAAGAGTACTTCCCTCGATATGGCGTTTGCAAATTTTTGTGGAGCGATAATGGTCCCAATTTTGTTGGGAAAATTGAGGAGTACGTGTTGAAGGGATTGGGAATCCAGCAGAAGTTTCATGCTGTGTTCCATCCTCAGTCAGCAGGTCTTGTTGAACGGTACAACGCTACTTTGAAACTAAAGCTGGCTATGATTTAGCGCCGAGACACCCACGGGTAATTGAGCGCTTAACAAATCGCCTAAATAAATAAATTGTGGCATCCACGTCTTTGAAGTGTCCGGATGCCTTGCCGTTAGCATTACTCTCTATCAGATCAGTGCCCCACTCTCGAACTGGCCTCACACCATATGAAGTGGTGTTTGGAAGGTCGATGAATATATGGGGAGTTCCTAAGCCTCCATTGTTACATGATGTGCCCTGTATAATGATGAACGATTATTTGGCACGATTAACAAATGATTTGCTTTCTATTCATCAACAGGTTCGAGAAGCGCTCCCCGACAATTCCATTGGAGAGGCTCACAATCTTCGTCCTGGTGACTACGTTATGGTCCGCTCGTTTGAGAGGACGAACAGCTTGGAACCGAGGTGGCGTGGCCCCGAGCAGGTATTGCCGGCAACTCGAACGGCTGTGCGAGTGACCAACAGGAAGCGGTGGGTGCACTCTACTCACTGCCGCCGCGTCTCTCCAGACCTGGTGAATCCTACTGTGCTATCTGACTACAGAGATATCTTGGACGAGGAAAAGAGCCTAGCTGTGACGTCGGCCGAATCGGAGGGTGCCTTCCCGGACCACACTGTTTCTGGACGACAAAGATACAATCTGCGACCGCGATAAGAAGAATTTTTTTGGGTGCGAGACTGGTTGAGTTACCGCTCCAGGTTTGTGAAACGGAAGCCGGGAATCTCAAGGGGGGGGGATCAGTTCTGCCAAGAGTAGCGACACCCGTCTTGACCCCGGAGAAGAAAACAACGGCTACCTCGGAGCTCAGCACTCACATTTTTGTTTTTTTTAGTTGTACATTTTGAGACATTGTGAACTTTTTGAACTATGGCATCTTCTGCAGCACGAGACAAAAGAATACTTGGTGCTGTACTGTTTGTGTTGACAATTGTGGTAATAGCTGTGATAGCCTGGGTAGTAGAACTTGTGGTACCTGTGCGAGAACATTTGCTGCCGACTACCCCGGCTCCATCTGAACATTTTCACTTCACCTTACCATATCATGAAGAACGGCACCAACAGACTTACTTGAACAATAGCTTCATTCACATCTTGCATCACACCCACAATATGACGAATACTTCTAACTGTTGGGTATGTGGGATGTTGCCTGGGCATCAAAAGAAAGGAGGCACACCGCTTATCCCACTCCCGTTTTCCCATAATGGGTCTTGCAATGCCTGGTACACTCTCCTGTTCACTTTGCGCTGGCCAACAAAAGGGGGGCTACTCTTCCGTTTAAATAAAATATGTTTCAATGATCGGGACGGCTATCCACAAGCTGAGGGTACTAGGTTCGAATGGGAGGAGTACCGCCCGATAATGTATCTGCACCACGAATTTACAGCAACCAACGAAATATAAACATGTCCAATTCTCATGTTATTAATGTCATTGATACAAAGGCTGATCTCTGTATACGTAATAAAGGTACAATCCCAGTTGGCAGAAGTGAATGTAACCCCACACTTACCTTTGATAGCCGAATGGCATTTCATTTGTAACCTCCTGAAATACATACTTCATATGTGGCAATAAAGGTTATCATCATCTCCCGTTAGGATGGTTAGGAACATGCTACATCTCTTTTGTATTGCCCCCTGTATTCATTGCCCCGCCAATGTATCATAATGATTATGTTTTGTACCACGACTTTGTACTGAATAGAGTCAAAAGAGCAGTAGTCCTTGAAGACATAGACCAGACCGATACCGCACTGCAACAATATGTAGATTTTAATTTGGGTTTGTTTTCTTTTGTGGGAGCTGCTCTAAACAGTCGGAAAATACGACGACTAACTCGTGTTGTTGAAGCTGTTGCCAATGATACTGCTTTTGCATTGGGGAATATAACTGAGGAACTTCAAATATCTAGAATTGTAACGCTTCAGAACCGGATGGTTCTAGATGTAGTTCTAGCCGATCGAGGGGGGGCATGCCGCATTATCGGAAGTAGTTGCTGTGTTTACGTGCCAGATAATTCACCATCTGTATATGATGCCATATCCAAATTACATAAAATTGCTGCTGAAATACATCCGGATAATGGTACCTGGACCTTTTTGGGGTGGTTCTGGTCAGTGCTTAGCACATGGGGCTGGAAGCTACTGACGATCCTATGTATAATAATTGGGATATTCTTCTTCTTATGTTTATGTATACAATGTGGCCCTGCATTATGTTCTATGTGTTTATCAACTTGTATTCCGTCCAGGCGAGCTTTTGCCCAAAATAAATTAATGCTTCATAAAGAAGTGGCCCAGATTATGTCTATTGATATAGAAGATGAGTATCCTGATTATGTCCATTATGAGGTAGCTTCAGCTAAACGCTAAAAGGGTTGTCTGTCGTAATTTGACAATGACTGGGTTAGCGTTAAGCTTTGCTACACGTTATTTCCCTTATCTTGGCCTTACTTGTAAACGCCATTTTGTATGTTACGGCGGCCATTTTAGAGAATGAGCCGCCTCGTGGTCAGCGTGCCCTTTAGTCCTTTGTCCGTACCACTGACCACTTGAGTTTGCCCAGCAACAGGCTATTTTTAGTAACGGTCAAGCCCGCATATGCGCAGTTCCGATTGACCAGTCATCACTTAGGAATGTTCCGCCAAACTGACCAGTGGTGTTGTAACCCCTCCCATGAGTTGGCTGTGTTCCAAAAATGACCATATATGTACTCAAACTCTGTAACCATGTACCGCCCACCTTTTAATGTTTGTAAAACTGTATAAAAGAAGGACTTACACCGATGTTCGGGGTGATACTTCTTGCATTGCCGAAGGGTGCTGTAGGAATGTACCACCACCCCATGGGGTCTTAATAAACTTGTCTTTTACATTTTCCAGTTTCCGTGCCAACAGTTCTTATGGTGTAGAGGGTATTCTGCGGAGTATGTAGGCCTGGAGAACCCAATACCACATTGTCTTTAAAAGTCTTCGTTGCTGGCGTTACTTCAGGCTCGCTTTGATCTTCAGACAAGTTATCGAAATTGATGAAGTAGCCAGATGCAGTTCTGTCAATTGTTGGAATTGTTTTTTCAATTTGCCTTTCATTAGCACATTCTGATGCTACATCATTGTAGACTGGTGTTTCTTGACGAACTGTTTCAATTTGGGTTTCAAGAGGCACAAGTTCCATGACATTGTTGTTGCATAGTCCTTTTTTAATCACTGCAGGTTTATCGAATGTGATTAGTCTCTCAGTTTGAACCTCTTGGATTGTAGCAAATTTTGGTATTCTGCTATTTCTTGGGAGTCCACTGGGCCTACTACTTATTATCGGCCACATGATTGTGGTTGTACCAGGTCGATGGATACAACTCGGTTCTCCTTTTTACCAGCAAGGGGCGGTAGTACAACTGATCTTATTCCGTTGATTGCTAAGATAGGTACTGTTTTTCTGTAAGAAGGCCCAAATTCCTTCTTCACCGCTATTTTCCCTCTGACCAGATCCCCAATCTTTGGAATCTAGACAGGTCTTGTTGGGACAGGTGGTGTGTCTTCAGTGGTTGTTAGCTGCTGTTTTAACTTTATGTTGCTCAGGGCTTTTCTTGTTTCATTTAAGTCCTGTAAAACAGCCAAACGATATTTGATGTCAAATCATTTTTCCTTATCTTCTACCACTGAAGCATGACTATCTAAGTCCTGAACATACATTCTAGTTCCGAACAATAGTTCGTACAGGCTGAAACCTTTCAGAGAATTCCTTGGCAGATTATTAAGACTACGTTGGATACTTGTTAAATGTTGGACCCACCCATCACCCGAACCTAATACCTTTGCCGTTATAGATTGCTTTATGTCTCGTTTTTTTCTTTCCACAACCCCGTTTCCCTCAGGATGGAAGGGACAAGAGTACCGCAACCCAATGCTCATGCTGGTCATGGCCTCCTTATAAGCTCGAGAGCTAAAAGCAGGACCCTGGTCAGAATGAAGCATGGCAATTGCGTATGTGCCGATAAAGACTCGGAAATCTTTTATAACAGTTCTGGCGTCAGCCGAGCGCTGGGGCCACATTCTTAAGTGAATATTAGTCTTAAAAGGAATTAATAGGACGCTGGATTTTATGTATAGATAGCCGTATGCTAAATAAAGAAATGGCCATGGCAATACTCCGGTTGGCTCGTTACTGCGGTCTCTGTTGCAGTCTGGACAGCTCTTCGCAAATTTATAATGTTGCAGGCTCATCCCGGGCCACCAGTATTCTGATTGTAATTCTGTCAGAGATTCCTTCATCTGTTTGTGCCTTGGACCATCACCCATGTGTGTGTCTGCTATTAATAAGACTCTCCGGTTCGTGTTTGGAATTTCCCTATCCCCCACTCCAGGGATTCGAGCAAAAGGAACGGAGTTTGCGTCTATTACGTATGTATAATTGAGTAGATAGTTCACGGGTAGTGCTGCACAGTTGCCTTTTGAAGACGTTTGTACCACCAGCATGGCTTCCCCGTCTACGTATTTTTCTGAACGCTTTTTTGTGGCTACGGAAGCCGGTTGAGTTGCTTCCGCTGTGGCTGTATTAGCCAATGAATTCCCTGCAACGTGAAAGCCATCACGTTGATGACTCAGAGTGTGTATCACGTGAGTCTTTTGTAGTTCTTTCTGTAAAAGAACTACCTGTTTCCAAAGCATTTTATGCTTGATTGTGGCACCTGTGTCATCTTTGTAATCATTTTGAACCCAGTTCTGCAAATCATTATTGTAAGATTTGACGCAGAAATGTGAATCGCACACTATTAGTGTCGGGAATTCATGTTCGGCATTTTCAAGCGCCATCTTTAAAGATCTGATTTCAGCTCGCTGAGCCAAACAGTTTCTCAGTGATTCAGTTTTTGTTATTTTCGGTCTGAATTTACAGCAGAGCCAGCGACCTTTAACAATTGCGCAGCCTGCATTGTAGGATTTATTATCTACATTGTAATGCTGTACAAATCTGTCTGTATAGATTATACAAGAGTACTGTTGGGGAGGCAGAATTTCGATTGGCAGAGGATATTCTTATTCATATTTCAAATCATTCAGTTTTTTCATGTTCGGGACATAATAGTATGTCACTTTTTCTGTATCAAGATAATTTTCCCACTGTATCCATTTTGGATCTAGTGCCACTGTTTTTAGATTTACTGGGCTGAATAGCGCCTCGAAGGCTGATTATTCTATTGCCTTGGGCTAGGGCTCGTTCTCTTGCTACAGCAGTTTGAACTGCCTTTACAGTATGTTCTGTAAGACTGAATGCTTTTTCTGCTTGTGTGTGCAACTGTGATTTGTATGCTATTGGTACAGTTTCTCCCTCATTAGAGGTAAGGTACGTGAATCCGCATCTTCCTGGGATGACTCGGATTACAAGGTTGCGTGTGATGTCACGTGTTTCTGATTTTGTTTTAGCTAACATGTCTGTTTGCTGTGATCTCAAAATTTCTGTGTGTTTTTGAGTCCAGTTGATTGGTTTAAAATAAGGTTTTATTAATTCATAGAGAGGTTTAACCCTCTCTGCACAATTTAGAATGTAAGTTATTCCGAAATTCAGGAAGCCTAGAATCGATTGTAAGTTCTTCAGCGTTTTTGGTGCTTGGAGTACAGCGCACTTCTCTAAGAAGTTGTCTGCTAGGCTTTTGCCTTCACTTGATAATT
This sequence comes from Lissotriton vulgaris, assembly GCF_964263255.1. Lineage (NCBI taxonomy): Eukaryota > Metazoa > Chordata > Amphibia > Caudata > Salamandridae > Lissotriton > Lissotriton vulgaris. The sequence continues at coordinate 9,477 of NW_028243063.1, read as the reverse complement.
CATATCCTAAAAACAGGACCGTTAGATGGGCAATTCGTAAGTTTTTAAAGTTGATTTTGTAACCCTCTGCTGCGAACCCAAGTATTATGGTGTTCACTCTTTTCAAGTGAGTATCCAAGTCGTCGTCTGTGAGATAGATGTCATCGACATAAGATAATGCCTCATCATCATACATTTGTAGGAACTCTGTTACTCTGGCTGAGAATAATCCTGGGCTATTCTTGAATCCCTGTGGGAGTCTACAGAAATTTTTCTGTGTCCCCATGATTGAGTAAGCGGTCAAGTATCTGCTTTCCGGTGCAATATTTTGTCAAAAGAATCCATTAGAAATGTCTAATGTTGTTTTGTATTTCTTGCGAACTATGTTATTCATTAGTGCCGTACTGGCGAATTTTGTACCGCAAATGTTTTGCAACATGAGTTAAGGTGTCTGCAGTCCAAGACTAGACGATATGAATTGTCTGGTTTGGAGACAGGAAACAATTTCAGAGGTGCATGTTTCAATCACCCCTTGGTATTCAAGTTGATCTTAAATCTCCCTGACCTGTTGTTTAGCTTCTTGCTTAATTGGGTACTGTCTTTGTGCAGTAGGTTGACATTTTAACTGGATTTTGTGAGGAGGAGAGTCCTCGTCCCATCCTACATGATTCTTATATAATGCAGGTGCTTGAGCTACTGCCCATTTTCTTGCATATATATATTTTCTGTGAATTGGAATATGATTTGAGAAGGCAGGCATAATCATTTCTTCACCATGAGGGCACCCCCTTACAAACTCTGGTGGCCAGTCTTTCTCGGCTAACAGGATGTCATAGTCTTTTGAGAGGTTATCCCAAAATAGACCCCTTATTTTCCTAGTCTTATCTCCCTCTATACGCAATGTTATTTTGTATATTTCATGAGGTTCGCTAACTCTGGTATCTGCAGTTTCCACTTGAATGTATTCATTCCTGTCCACTGTCTCCAGATGATTCATCAGGATCTTGCGAGCTATGCTGATTTCTACTGCGCCGTCTAGCATTGTATGTGCCCACTCTCCGTTTTTCAGCTGTGTCCTCAGTATCCTCGGCATGTTTGATTACTTTAATACTAGCTACCTTCTTTCTTGGAAATTGTAATTTTTTACTTTGAGCAGGTTCCTGGTCTTTAGACTTGGCGTGCTCTTCCCTTTGTTTTGACCGTCCTCTTCTTTCCGATTTCTGTGAAAAAGATCGGGAGAGACGTGTATCAATATCTTGATATCTATCAGGCTTTTTCAAATTATCCCTATTTCTAAGGTTGTATCTTTTTTAAGAGGGCTCCCTTTGGGATGACTGGTGTTCTCGGCTCGGAGCTCTTTCTCTCTGCTGAGGAGAACTTCCTCTGGACTGGAAACCTTTTTCTTTGGGAGTGGATTGTTTATTTCCATCCCAGCTCTTTTTCGGAGTGTTTAGATTATTTTTAATAAATAATTTTTCAGGATTTTCAAGTAGTTGGGGTTTTACTGGTTTCCCTCCTAAACTATCTCTACCTAGTTCTTCATAGCATTTTTCTATGATTATGGCAAGCTCAATAGGTTGATCTGTTATATCTGTTTCTTTCAATTTTTGGCGGATCGCCACAGATGCTGCTTCTCCTTTTATGTTGGCTAATAATATAGCCGAGACCTGCTTGAAGTCTTTCAGTAATTTCATACCGAGAGTTAAAGCAGGTTCTGGACCGTACTCATTCTGAATTTGTTTTAGCACATCTGGTATTACCGCCAGAGACTGAACACCATGTGTTTTTGTGTTAATGGAAGCAAAGACTGTGCCCCAAGTGTCACAGTCCTCCACATGTGGTGCGACCCCCATTGGAAGGCAGATAGTCAGAATTCTGTGTTTCTCAATAGGGGTAGTATTCGGGAATACTGCCTCTATATGAGTTATTTTCTGTGCCTGCCAGAATGGAATTTGTTCCCGTTTTGCGGGTGTTTTTCCTAGACATGATTGTATGTTCTGTGGTGTAATTTTATTTGTGTTCCCCTGATGAGGGGTCAGCTGTGGAATATTAACAGCTGGTTGGACTGTTGCAGTCCGCATTACATATTGAACTAACTGTCTGTGAATTTAATTAGTAATTTTAGCTGTGCTAAAAGTTCTTCTCTTGACATTTTATCAATGTCTGGATGTGGTGTGTAGCTGGCTAGAACCAGCTACTTTGCTCCTGGTCTACCTAGTGGACCGAGCCTGGTGATGTGATCAGTATGTTTTAGGGCGCCTTTAAACCAGAGCAGGTGCTCTTGGTAATTTAGTGGTATTTCAATATCCTCGAAAGGTGTATATTCTTCCGGTGGTTCCTCTATTTTGTAATAGTGGAATTTGTGTGTTGTAGCGTTTGCCGCTGGAAGGTTTATCCATGAATAGAATACCTCTGTCTGCCGATATTCGTGTGCCTCTATCACGAAAATGACTGTACCACCTCGTGATGTCAGTCCAATTTCTATAAGTTTTAAAGTAATAGTTTTTCTTATGTTGACCGGAATGAGGATAGCATTCTGGTCATTCTGTAGGAGACTTGTGTCTTCCTCTGGTAGTCGGGCTGCTAATCTAGCTGCTTCCCTTTCGTCTTCACTATCTGGCATTTTACTGTCAGAAAGGTTTTTTGTTGCAGATCAGGTTTCAAGGAAACAAAAGATTAGGTGCATAATATTTTGGAACACTGTATCCTTCAACGTTGACTATACCAAAAAACTCTGCATAGGAATCTTTTCCTACTAAGTTCCGGCGGATTTTAATCTTTCACCCACTCCAGACGTCTATTGGAGTATTTACGGGAGAAAGGGTCTGTGTGAAAAAGCACGACTGAGTTACTCTAACGTCTTGCGTTAGTTTTATCGCCTTACCAAACGTTGGGCGCCATGTACTGTAGTTCCTATTTTCCCTATAGGCCCTGCGCATTGGACTAACATAAACAGCAGTGTAGACGTAGGACTGAAGTCTTCTAGGTCTCTACTGACTATGTTAGACTTAATTTAGGTTTGCGCCAGCTAGCTCAGAGGTCACTGGAAACTTTCTTGACTGAATAGGAAGTGATCAGCTTCCCTGGCTCATACAAGAAGGGATTCATCTTCTGACAACCGCATAAACATGACAACTTAGCTCCCTCAGAATAAGAGTCAATCTCTAGAGTCGTGTGAAACAATAGACAGCTATTTCACTCAGTCAGATGTGCATATTTAATTTCACCAGGGTGCAGAGAATAGAGAGACGGGCGTTTTCAATAAAAGGTATTATTTATTGAGCAGTCTTCCTTCTCATGCAAGAGAAATGAATTGCCACAATTGCAATACTTAATGTAAAGTATAGTGCGTACAGTAAAAGGAGTATTATGAAATAATACTGTAAAAGCATTGATATGGTTTCTTAGCCATAAGACACTTTAAAATGGATAAAATATATATACATATATAAATAGGCTAACGTGCTCAACTGGTGCTTCTAAACTACGCCTACCCCGGTGTACCTGACCTAAGCCTAATACATGGGAAGGAGTAAGTAAGTAGCAATTTAAGTTAAGTAGGTTTGTTGCCAAGGATCTGTTCAAGAATTCTCTCTAAGGGTTTAGTCAGCACTGTACCTTGGGAATAGAATGTAGGAGGTCTGGTATCTCTCTCTCAGGACTCAATATCCCAGTCACCCGCAAGGGTAGGCTGGAAACGCCAGAGCTGGATTTTCTCGGCAGGAGAAAAGACAGCGTCTTTCTCAGCGCGTCAAAGAGGAGGGGCAGCGTCCGTGGGCTTCTCGCTTCTGCTGGGCTCTCAGAAAGTAGATTAGCTGCTCTGCTCCAGAATCACCAACGTGTGTTTGCTTAAGGCAACATTGGTATATTTATACCTGAAAGGTGCCGAGTTTGACATAAGGTTTGGACATAAGACGTCAATAAAGATGTCACTAAGAACTGGCCGTTCTTACAGTGCTCGCAGGAGTTCTATTACAAATCAAAACAAAGTAAGCGGGGCTTTCCCAGGTTGCTAGAGGTTTGGTGTGTCAAAAGAACTCGGTGTGCTCTCTAGGAATCCAAGGAAGTAGCATTTGCTGTGCCTTGGACTGCAAGGGCGATTTACTGAAATATGGATCTGATTATTATGCCATTATAGGGATATTATTGATTATAGCCGTATAGGAGCATAAAGTCAAAATATTGAATTGGGTTCCTAGATAAAACACATCAGTTTGTGTGTGTCTTTATTGCGTATGTGTGCGTGTTGATTGAGTGAATATGTGAATGTGTCTGATGCTAGGATGCCTTGTTTGAGTAAAGTGTGGTGCTTGGGGTACCACTGTTCTGCTGAGCATCGGCTGGAGGAAAGGCAGTTGGCACCTCCAGAAGGCACTCTCAGTTTTGAGATGTATGTGAAGCACGGTATTGGCCCTATTTTGTTTAGTATGTAATGGCATAAGTATACAAAGGACAATGCTGAACTTCAGTGGCCACTGTATGGTATCTTTGATGAACAAAAATGTATTTATTTACAGGCAAATTATTTGAAAGAAGAAGCAGACAGCCGATGTCAGATACTTGGAAAGTATGGCAGAAGGAAGGTAAGCAGAGATGTATACAGGCCTAGAAAGTGTCTAGGAAGAAGGTAATGCAGACTGTGGTGCAAAAAACTGTAGCTTATGATAAAGAACAAACAGAGAATGGTATTGAGTGTGCAGGTCGGAAATTTTGATTACAATGTAATAAGTCCTATGTAGTTCGAGAGGGTGAGGATCCTTTTGTTGAGGATCTGCTGGAATGTCACCTCCCACCTCCCTATGCACCGCAGAAAATATATCCTGTCGTTCCGTCATCCCATTCCCCTGTTGATTCCCTGCCTTCTTCTGGTTCTTCTACAAATTTTAATGCTTCCGCTCCAGCCCCGCCTGCCTTCTCTCTACTTTAGCAAGCTGTGAGCTTGGTGACTGCAGGCACCCCCGCAGCGTCTGATGTTCCTGTTTTTCTTTCTTCCCCTTCTCTCACACCTGCAACTCAGCCATTGTTAACATTGTCAGCCTTGTCTCAGTCTCTTGTGTCTTCCCCGAGTATGTCATCTCCAATGTTGTGAAATGTTGGAACACAGGTACGTGGATCAGATTACTACACAAAGCACATGTGAATATGAGCCATAGGCGGTCTTGACTCTCTAAACAGGCCAAGACGGGGAATAAACTCCTTTAGAAGCATTGGCTTCTATGATATTACATTATTAGAGTGCTGAGGTACAAAAAACTTTGTTTAATAGTCTCCTACAACTGACCCTGTTGGGATCTAAGTGGAAGCCGACATCTGTGGCAGTAAGATGTCAAATGTTACCTTGAGGGACACCACTTCTTATAAATGAAACAAGGTTTACTGACAGCTTTATTTCTAACAAAAAATCTAAGTACAGGATCGGAAAGTGCGACAGTCTAAACCACCACTACCTTCTTGCTTTACGTGGATCAGATGTTGGGAATTAGGCGGCAGAAGGGAAGCGACTGGAGCAAGTATCGATTATATCCGAAGTGGGTGAGAAGGACAAAAAGATGGTGGCAAATCAGGCAGCGCAATGGGCTAGGAGTCCGATTCATACTGTGGATGATATATAGAGTGTAATAAAAGATTTTGAACCATTTGTGCAGCAGCATGCCCTTCAGCATATGTCGGCTACATTGATTAGTTTGTGGAAACAATGTATTGGTGGTGCCTCTCTACAAATTATTTATGACATTCAAGACCGTGTTTATTCAGCTAATATGGCCCCTACAGAACTATTCCATAATGTTGCGATACTGCTTGGTTATCTGAAGAGATTACATCATCAAACCCCAACTACTGTGTCCTTTTCCATTGAGGGAGGTGTACCCTATTTTTCATACCAAGATCCCAGAGCAGCGGAACTAAAGCGATGAGGTGGTCCAACAGTGGGAGGCGGCTCATTTTCAGGAACATTGGATTTATACCCCGTGGAAGAGAAGTGAGGTGCGAGCTCTTAGGAGGCAGTTACCGGATGCTAGAAAAAACCCTATAACATATCATAAAGAGTTAACAGAGGACACCTCCTTGTCAGTTGTGACCACCGTTCCCTCTTGGCCGCACCTCCCCTGACGTCAGCGCGCACCACCTCGGGTGGAGTGCGCACACAGGACATCGCTAGAGAGTTGCGCCGCCCGCCACTTTAAAGAAGCGAGCAGCGCGAACATGAGGAATTTTTCATGTGGTGGCAGTGGCGGCGGAGCGGGCGTAAGGAGTGCAGGTAAGGAGGCGGGGGGCTGGTGGGGATTGTTATGTTATGTTATGTTAAAATCAATTTGTAAAGCGCTCGTACGCCCGTGGGCTTCATGGCGCTATAGGGAAAGTGAAGAATCCGTCCAACACAACACTGAGCTAACAATGGCTAATGGTAGGCTTGAGAGAACATTCCCGGCACTTGCGGCTATGTGAGAGCTTGGCAGACTGTGGCCTTTTGTTTAAGTATTGCTGATAATCAGAGCCCCTTCATGGGCTCCGAATAACAGCAATACTTAAACAAAAGGCCACAGTCTGCCCTGCGCTTTACTAACAAAAGAGTAGACACTTTCCAAACACAGCGTGTACTTTAGCACACGCTGTGTTTGGAAAGTGTCTACGCTTTTGTTAGTAAAGCGTGGGGCAGACTGTGGCCTTTTGTTTAAGTATTGCTGTTAATCGGAGCCCGTGAAGGGGCTTTGATTATCAGCAATAATTAAACCAAAAAGCCACAGCAGCTGGGTAAATGAGCGGAACTGAAGGCAAGAGGGCAGAAAGGCACAAAAAATGAGTGGGACAGAGGGCACAAAGGCACACAAAATGAGTGGGACCGTGGGCATAAAGGCACAAAAACGAGTGGAACACAGGACAGAAAGGCACAAAAAACAAGTGGGACAGAGGGCAAAAAGGACAAAAAACGAGTGGGACAGAGGGCATATAGGCACAAAAAACAAGTGAAACACAGGACATAAAGGCACAAAAAACGAGTGAGACAGAGGGCAGAAAGGCTCAAAAAAGCGAGTGGGACAGAGGCCATAAAGGCACAAACATGAGTGGAACACCGTCCAGAAAGGCCTAAAAACGAGTGGAACAGAGGGCAGAAAGGCGCAAAAAGCGAGTGGGACAGGGGGCGTAAAGGCACTAAAAACGAGTGGAACAGAGGGCATGAAGGCACAATAAATGAGTGGAACAGAGGGCAGGAAGGCCCAAAAAACAAGTGGGACAGAGGGCAGAAAGGCACTAAAAACGTGTGGAACAGAGGGCATAAAGGCACAAAAAAGGAGTGGGACAGAGGGCCTAAAGGCACAAAAAACAAGTGGGACAGAGGGCAGAAAGGCAACAAAAAATGAGTGGGACAGAGGGCAGAAAGGCACAAAAAACGAGTAGGACAGAGGGCAGTAAGGCACATAAAATGAGTGGGACAGAGGGCAGAAAGGCACACAAAATGAGTGGGACAGAGGGCATAAAGGCACAAAAATGAGTGGAACACAGGACAGAAAGGCACAAAAAACGAGTGGGACAGAGGGCAGAAAGGCACAAAAAAAGAGTGGGACAGAGGGCATAAAGGCACAAAAAACGAGTGGATCACAGGACAGAAAGGCACAAAAACGAGTGGAACACAGGACAGAAAGGCACTAAAAACGAGTGGAACAGAGGGCAGAAAGGCAAAAAGAACGAGTGTGACAGAGGGCATAAAGGCACAAAAAACGAGGGAAAAATGAGTGGAACAGAAGGCAAAAGGGGAAGAAAAACGAGTGGCACAGAGGGCAGACGGGCACAAAAAACTAATGGCAAGGAGGCAGAATACAGGAATATAGGGGCAGCTAAGAACAGAAGGCAGAACTGGCAGAGAGGCACGGGGGCAGCGAGGGGAACAGAAGGGGAAACTTGGCAGAGACACGGGCAGCGAGGGGTACAGAAGGAAAGACCGGGCAGAGAGACCATGGGGACAGCGAGGGGAACAGAGGGAAGAAAAAGGGAACTGGTTTTCATGCTGCTGTCTGATTGCTCACTTTCCACAAGCCCTTGCGTACCACTAAATAATACACTGCTGTATGCACACATGTCCATGCCAATAGACCCAATTCAGGCTGTCTCCCTCTTGAAATTGCCTCTGCTTCAAAATGCGTTTTTAAAAAGAAATTTAAGTTTTACAAATTGCTTGGGGGTCCTCGGCTTCCAAACAGGAATGGATGAGGCATTTCCGTATTCTTTAATGCATGCATAGCATTTCAGTAAACACACACTGCGCTGGTCAGCCTCTCCTAAAATCGGGCGCTATGATACGTCAGGGAAGTCCATGATGTGAACTTTAAAATAAAGCAACCTACTTTGCTTTAACTTTGTACCTTTTTCAGGAATGGCTTCCTGCACCACTTGATTTGACACATTATTAGTGTATTTATTTAATGTACAGTACTGATGTAGCCCATCAAATAGTTAAATATAAAGCATACTCTTTGATGTAACACAGACTGCCCCACTTGAACATACTGTGTGATCTTAGGCAGTTATTTTATTTCACAGTGCTTCCTTTTTCCTTCATTTGACAGCAGCTTTGAATCCACAATTTCAGTATGTGTACAGAACAAAAGCATTTCACTCCTTAGGGTATCCATTTTTGGAATTGTGAGTCTGCCATTTTTTTACATGATGTTTGTTGCATCAATTACATGCCAATATTATGCGCCTCAGGCTGGAACAATGTTTCAGATTGCGCATGTGACAATTTCATAATGTCAATGTACTTATGATTAGCATTCGATGGCTAAGGGTGACATTTTCTTGTGAACAAAATCAAAGCAATGAAGATGTGGGGAATATGTAAAAATCTCTGCAAGTAAAACAAGATTGAAGGTTAATACTCTTGATGCAGGTTTTTAAATTTAAGGCTGTGTTTTTAAAAATGTTTTATTTACTGTTCAAAAACACCCTTAAAATATTACAATCAAAAGCTGTTACTCTTCCGCTCGGGTGGTCTCTTGCAAGTTTTCAACCATGGCAATGAATGGAAATGTAGCTGTTTGGTAGTTAATAGGTTACTGTTCTATATTAAGATTTAAAGTTATAAACTGCAAGTAAAAAAATGAGCTTTCTGACAGAAGCAGTAATACACTGACTTAGTTACATTGCATGTGATTTTTAATCTGCATGGTTCACCAGCTTTTCATCAGGCATTTTAACCTCCTCGGCTACTTAATGAGTCAACTTCCAGGAAGCAAAACTTAGATCTCACTGCAGCAGGTCCATCATTCTAAGTTATCTTGACATATTTATGGCTGCTTGAAAATTGCTTCAACGTAGTTAATCATTTTTTTTCCGCGCCACTGTAGCATCTTCAGGTGGGATCTTTTGATGGATTGTGTGCTTCTCAGCCATCCTGCAGGTTACCTTGGTCACCCACCTCAACCATTTGCACAGTTTGTATTTTGTGTCTTCTGTGATTCCACTGGGATTCAGATTTATAGACTAGTTTAAGATAATGGA
>NW_028243062.1:600000-775642 GCF_964263255.1 Lissotriton vulgaris | reverse complement strand
GCATTTGCGAGCGATTAACCTATTGGCATTGCAAATGACAATGCCATTTATTTAACGAGTAAGCTATTGGCGGTGTAAATGACAATGACGTTTATTGAAGATTAAAAAAATAAAAAAAATGTCATGATCAATGCCAATAGCTCTACCTTTAATAATGCCGAGACCATTGCATTGTAAATGCTTGTTTCTCTTGTTCTCTCTTTCGTACATATTCTCAGTCTTTGTCTCTTCCATTTCGCCCCTCTTTCTCTGTCTCCCTTTAGCATGTGCATTGTTTTTTTATGTGTCCTTCTCACCATCTCTCCTCACTTACTGTTCTTTTTTCGTGTTTTCTTTCTCTCTGCCATTTTTCTATCCATTTCTGGTGCTCTCTTTTTCGTTCTCGTCACTAATCTTTGTCTCATTCGAAGTACAATATTTAAAGTTTTGGAATCATAGGGGGTCATTACGATGGTGTACGCCTATTCCTACAATGGAGGCAGGGCCTGCGCAGGTCTCGCCCTAGGGATTAGAATGTCCCTTCCTAACTGCCTTTTCATGGCGGTCTCACCGACATGAAAAGGCAGACGGAAAGAGACTTTGGGGGCTTATAGCAGACCCCCATCCCACATAGGCCACTGTTCAGGGACCCTTGGGGCACATGCAGTGCTCCCCCACGCCATCGTAATACTGATTACCGCCCGCCACATTAGGATGGCGGGTGGATGGTTGGCGGTCGGAGAGACCTGACTGCCATGGATCCGCCGGATTCATGGAGCCTATCAGAGGTACTTGTATCCCTACAACAGAGGCAGTGCCTTCCAGGCAACGCTGTAGGTATGACAATGTCTCTCTGACATTTTCCTATCCATTTCTGTAGCTCTCTCTTTCTTTCTCGTCACTAATCTTTGTCTCGTTCAATTTACAATATTTAAGGTTTAGGAAACATAGGGGGTTAATACGATGGCGGAGTCCTATTCCTACATTGGAGGCAGTGCCTGCACAGGTAGCACCGTAGGGATTAGGATGTCCCTTTCTGACTGAGTTTTTATGGCGGTCCCACCAAAATGAAAAGGTAGACGGAAAGAGACCTTGGGGGCTGCCAGCAGGGCCCCCATTACTTGTAGGCCACATGCAGTGCTCCACCACACATCCATGCACCGAGTTCCAGCACGGTGCATGGATGTGTACAAAGTGCCTTTTTCTTCTGCGGCTTGTGCTGCGGCCCTTTTTCTGGGCCACAGCACAAGCCGCCGTAGTAAAAGGTTCAGTTACGACTGTCTGCGTGGCAGTCTTATTTTAATAGGGCAGGGGGGACCGCCGACCCCATATGATGCCGGTCAGCAGTCCAACCGACCGCCATCGTAAGGAGGGCCATAATTATATATGTAAAAGTACTGCATGAAACCATTATCATAATTATATCTTGTGTTCAGTTCTGCACACTTGCCCATTGTCACTTCATTGAGCACTTGTTCACCAGGCAGACGTGGTACAAACAGACGCTCATATCTAGCCGTAGAGATAGTGTCATAGACCAATGGTGACCATGGTCACTAGGTCCTGTATGGAAAGTGACCAATGCAGTGCAGTGTAATTGATGAGACCTGGGCTCTCAGCTGATGGACCCCAGTCCGGATGTCTCGAATTAACAATGTGCCTTTGTTCTCATACCTGTAAAAACTAGTACCAGATAAAAGAGTCTAACTGTAGGCCTCATCTACAAGAAAATGCAGCAGCACATTGTGTTGCGTCATTTTCGAAGCACACGGATGTGTCATATTTAAACAATAAGACACATCACTGTGGTTTCCCCAGCGCTGGCGCAGGCACCCTTACGTCGTTTTGCAAAGGTGTCTGCGCTGCGGGGATGATTGTTTTGTGCCCGAAAGGATACCTTCCTGCACAAAAACAATAATTAATGTCATTTTGCTCTTCCTATGTATGCTGCAGAATGCAGCACACATAGAAAAAGGAAAAACAAGGAGAAAAATAAAAGCACTTCTCCTTGTTGCGCCATTCCTGTGCCTTCCCTGGGAGGCATAAGATTCTGACACATTCCCAGTTTTTCAAAATGTTGTTAATCTGGGAATGTGTCAGGTTCCATGGATGCTGTGTGGGAACACCTACAACAACACCCATGGAACGCCCCTTTCACACAGAGTAATGCATGAAAGGGGTCCATATTTACAAGGCCATGAAAAGTAACGCAGAGTGACTTTACGTAGCCTTGTAAATATGGTCAAATCCTTTGCGCTGCCGGTGCATCATCAAAAGTGAGGCACCAACGGCTTATTGGGCATGTAAATAAGCCCCCTAGTCTCTAGGCACCAGGGTTTTCACCTTTAACATCTAAATTATGGATATTTTGTACCAGATTGTTGTGCCTAGGGGTATATTGTGAACATATCGCACAGGAATAGATAATGTTCTAAGCTATTCTTTATTTGTAAAATATCCTTCTCTAATGCATTTGTTCTTTGACTTCTGGGGAAGCTTGTCTCCACAGCACACTCAAGGATTGATGTAGTAGAGGTGTTCCCATCTACTAGCAAGGTCCCACTGTTTTAAAAGTAATGCCCCCACCCCCTCATCGCGGCATGCTTCATCACTGGCCATGCTTCAACACCTTTTGTCGTTTGTATGTACACAGGAGGAGCTCATGCGTCCATTAAGATCCAAGGGATGGTAGAGTGATAAGTGCACTGAGACCCTTCAACCTGCTATGATTTTAATCCTGCGATGGGAACCCAAAAATGTATTCAATGTGAATGAGTATCCTTTTTAGGTAGTTTATTGTTGTTGACCCATATCCTAAGAATAAATTAGAACGGATGACTGAGGTCCACGTTTGTACATACAAATGAAAAAAATCTTGTAGCATGCCCAAAGATGAAGCATGCCACGATGAGGGGGTGGGGGCATTATTTCAAAACCAGTAGAGACCTTGCTAGTAGCTGGGAACACCTCTAAATACTACATTAATCCTTGAGTGTGATATTTTATCAGCTGTGAGGCCGATTGATGATTTCTCCTCGCCATGATGTATATGAAGCTTGGAGTTGTTCCTCTACAAATCCAACCTTGAGTGCCCCGATCAGTCTTACACTTTCTGTGACGTCCCTTGGGCAGAAACTCATGTCCAGTATTTTGGTCATGTGTGGAAAGCTGGATCTTTATATAGTGGACCATAATGAGGTACACTATGTAAAAAGTCCAAGCAAACCCCAACTGGTTTACAGAGGCACAAATGACACTCCAAATGCTCTTTTTTGTGGTAGCGTGGGTGAGCAGTAAGGCATATCGGAAGGTAGTGCTAAGCATTTATTGCACACACAAAGGCAGGTCACTTCGAGAAGCTCTGGGGCGTCTGGGTGCAGAGGTGTGTTACAGTGTTGGGTACCCCATTCACCTCAACGGGTAACGGTACAATCAGTAAGAGGCTCTAAGCTGGGACAGGGGACCAGTCTGGAGAACCCACAGGGGGGCTCGACCCTGGAGATGCTTGGACATGTAGGAACACTGTTCGTCCACTTCTTTTCTGGCCGGGGGGCTCGGTGCAGTGGTGTCTTTAGGCATGGTGTTCCCATGCTGGAGTCACTCGCGGTTGGAGGGGGCATGCATAAAGAGGCTGCAAGTAGCAACTGGAAGTCCAGTCTGGCCAGACTCAAGGATGGGCTCAGCTCTTGTGGGTGTCAGGACCACATGGGCACTGTCACCGCCCTCAAACTCAGGCTGTGGGATGCGAATGCAGAGGCAGTTTGAGGTGTCGGGTGGCAGCTCTTGGAGGCTCACTCTTTGTCTTTTTTCCTGCTGGAGGGGTAAAACAGGACAACTGGGCCACTCTAGGGGTAGGTCTCACTGTCCCTGAAGTCCCTTGATGTGCAGATTGGTTTTCTTCGGCATTGGTGTCCGGACTGGATACAAGAAGCTTTGGCTGCTGCAAGGGGTCCTGTACCCCACATATTGGTACTGCACAGCTCCTGTCAGCCCTGGCATCCCCACACTTCGAGAGAGGACGGATCTCACCCATAGGAGCACAGTGACCTCTTCCTGGGTGGCTGAAGCGTCAGTTGTCCCTGTAGGTGGCAGGACGATAAGCCGGACCTTGTTTCTTGATTGACTGCAGCTCCACGGGAGTTTTCTGGCGATTGGCGAAGCATTGTTAGCCGTCTGGGTTCCTTGAAGTCTGGGCAGCGGCACAGTGAGTTGTTTGCTCTGCAAGGGTCGGGTGCAGCAGGGAGGCTGGCAGGGTTGGTGCCAAGTCAGTTGTGTTCTACCGTTTTAGAGTCAACAGTCTTCTTTGTCTACTCCTTTTTGTGTCACAAAATAGGAGGTCCTGGCATCAGGGGTGCCACCTAAATATTGCGTTTAGCGGCGTTACAGGAAGTGTCAGATAGTAGCAAATGGGCTACCTACCTACACTCTCTATATGACCACTGTGGGAAGTGAGCATAACCCTAACCCAGAGAACCTAATTCCATGAAAAACCAAGATGGTGGAATTTTCCTAGTCATGTTCACTTCAGGCAGTCCACCTTAGGGGTGGTACTAGCCTTAGAGTGACATGCCTCCGGACTGGCTAATTTTCCCACCTGTCCTGTGTCAGATGGGCCCCAGGGCAGGGGGTGGCATTTCCCTGTCTGGTGGAAGCCAGGGTCACATATCAAATGCAGTGGAGACCAATGAAGCCTCCTGCATTGCTATGAATATCATCAATCATCTTACTTGGGGGAGGTGACAACACCTCCTGCCAGAGCAGGCATTGTTTCCGACTTCAGAGAGCGGGGGTTCTCACCTCCAGTGGATCGGAAATGAGTCTGTGGTGGCAGACTGAACAGGACCAAACAGCCAACACAATAGAGAACGGTAGGTTTTCAGAGGTACCTCTAAGGTACCTTCTGGGTACATGTATTAATAAATCCATCACTGGAATCAATGTGGGTTTATTAATACAAGGTGTTTCATAGCAAACACCATAGGTTTCAGTAAAGCCATTATGTAGCTGGGAAAATCGTTTTGACCAGTGCCCAGTACATATCTTAAAATGGCTTTCCTGTTCGCTTGTACTGTCAGTAATTGAACTTGCAAGCATAGGAGCATATCCGCTCATGCAGATATGTCCTCACATGTAATGTAATGCACCCTGCCCTAGGGCTGTAAGGCCTGCTGTAAGGGTGACTTACAAATATTGCATGCAGTGTTGGGGGACATGGCACACAGGGTGTGTGCCATGTCGTGTATTCACATTTAGAGTACCTTGTCGTGCAGTCTTCAGTGCAAGTCTGCATGTGTTTGGTGCTGGGTCCCTTAGAGTGGCACAATCTATGCTGCTGCTCCTAGGCACCCTCTTTAGTACATATGCCATAGGTACCGGGGTACCACTTACTAGGCACTTACAGCCATACTAAAGGCCTGGTCAATTGGGATTCAATTGACCAGAAAACCTATTTTGGGGGAAAGAACACTGGCACTGGGTACCTGGTTAGAAGGAATCCAGTGCATTTCAGTCAAAGTTGCATTAAATACCAGGCAAAAATTGGGGTGACAACTGCAACAAAAGCCCAGTTTCCTACACTATGGACATAGAGTGATCAACTACTGCAGAGTCCTAGTGTCCTTACAGCATGACAGCTCCCTCCGTATTAATCCTGGCCTCTCATTAGACTTCGTCTGGATTCCCAACGTAGGACTGCTCAAATTCAGACTATCATGATCAGGTTTAATTGGGAGGATCACTGCTCCAAATGTCAAGTGCTAAAACGCACACTGCACACAAAACAAGGTTTAGATCCATATCCAGTACTCCTTAGCCCTCCCTAACATGTTACTTGAATTAGTTATTAATTTTATTTAATTGTCAGGTTTGTGTTATAGTGTGCCAAGATCTTGCACACTGGCACACATCTATCTATCTATCTATCTATCTATCTATCTATCTATCTATCTATCTATCTATCTATCTATCTATCTATCTATCTATCTATCTATCTATCTATCTATCTATCTATCTATCTATCTATCTATCTATCTATCTATCTATTTTCAACACCTAAATATAATATCACCTTAACCTTTGTTTTTTCTGTGAATTGTAGAGTTTTATATACTACCCCGTGGCGCTCGCCACAGGGTAGTTATAGTTTTCAAATACATTTTGGTGCAGATTCCTATGCCTCCCTGGAGGAGGCATAAGGATGCCTCCATGGAGGAGGCATAAGGATGCATCCATGGAGGAGGCATAAGGGAGGCACAATGACGAGACATATCTTTATATCTCCTTTTTTTTCCTTTTTCTATGTGTGTTGCATTCTGCAGCACACACAGAAAGAGGAAAACACTTCCTGTGATTGTTTTTGTGCAGGAAGTATCCCTTCCATGCTCCCTCTTCCCTTTATTAAAGCAGACGACCTCAAGACCGGGGTCCCTGGGGCCCTAAAGGCTAACTGTAACTTGTGCCCTAAGGTAACTATAACTCACACCCCTGCCATGCACTGGTAATTGTCCCACAGTCTCTGTGAACGTTTACACAGTTGAGTCGAAGTTCTTCAAGGAATGGCCCATTCAACTTGAGGCCGCCCAGCATGAATTAGTTAATATACAGAATAAACGTCTTACTCCATTTCCCATCCACATGCTCCGATGATTAGTGTATTTTTGATGCGCTTCAACTACAGTTTAATTAGCATTCATTTACCAACTGTATACGTCAGGCTACCAGCCGCCTCACAAATATGGGCACCACTTTCGAGAGTCACCCACCAGCCTCTCTCGAGTGCCAGATTTAATTGCCTATCATCGTCAAAGTAAAGGACAGTTGGAGCTGTTGGCTGGCCGAGGGTGAAATTAAAACTAATGGCGGCAGACTGCAGCACACACCCCCGGGCACTTTGGGTAGGCAGCCTCAGGCCTTGTGAGACCAGTGGGCAATTATGTACAGCCGCAGCTCATGTGGATAAGGGCTGAGGGGCCGGGTGGGTGGGCTTTTTGACAGACGACGATGATGGAAAATTAATTATTTATTTAATCTTCCCTCGTCGTCTGTCGAAATCCCTCACCACCTGATTGCTCTTACCTGCACAGGCCGCATCTGATTATGTGGTAGACCATGTGTAGTGGCAGTAGTAGAACCGTGTTGTTTAGGCCAACACAGAAAAATCATCATATATCAGCGAGCCTGAGAAAGGTGTTGTGCAGTGCATGTTGTTTGTGAGTGTCACTGACTGGCCGCTTTGTGCAAGTCTGTGTGTGGCTTAGAGTTCAGGTGTGACTCTTGTGTGAGCAGAAATTGGAGGATGAAGGCAAGCCAGCACAGATTTGAAACTTTTACTATTGCCTGCAACTCTGATTTTATGCTCCTCACTGACTCCAGGGCTAGGCACACACTTCCTTGAAATGAATTTGCAGCTGCAGCCATCTCAAAAATAGCTGCATTTCCATACAGCCTATGCCAGCTGCCTGGCTCGCCTCTCTGTGGTGACCGGCCGCCCGCATCAGGCTTGCTCGGGCCGGCTCATTGGCACAGTCAGCCGTCCGGGTGCTCTGGGGCTATAGAGGAACCATCCCGGCCGCTGCAGTGAGCCCAGGTGTTCGGAGTAACTCGGCCGCGGTGGGCCCGGCTGGGTTTGGGGTCAGTTGCTCGCGACGTGCTGGGTGGCAGGATTCATTACTACGCTCTCGCCACGGGAAGCAGCCTCGACCCATGACTCGCCCTATAACTGTGAGTCTGACAGAACTCACACTGAATCCTTCCCTCATGTAAATGCCTCGATAGTACCCATTTGCAGGCACTGACTTGACCTCAGTGAAAGTATACTGCACTGCAGCGCAGTGATTCAATCCAGTCATTACATTGTAGTAAGCAGGTAGCTCAGAGCCCAGCCCCCAAGAAGTCTGACGAGTAGCATGCGCTGTCTGCCTGGGCCACCTTCACTAGTGTTATTATAATAACAGCCAGCACTCGGCCCGCAGCTCTTGTCAGGCACAGGTGTTTATATGCGTGACTTTGCATTTCAGTGTGGTGATATGCAGACCACCACAATGAAATGCGTTAGTCTAAGGCCTGATGAGTGGGACTTGGCAGGGCTGCTACTGGCCTGCCTCACTGCACCACTGGATTCAAGCTAGACTGGCTGATGAGGGCTGACGCCATGAAACCGGTCCCAGCATGCTTGTTTCCGGTCTAGGGAGTACCTGACTTGGCAATTCGAGATGGACTGTTACCATGAGAAACAGGGTCAAGACCGATTTGCATATGGCTGGAACCAAACAGGGGTGGTGTGGTGAGCAAAAGAATAATGGATTAAACCCAGATCTTTGTGACTGGGTGTGAATGTTAGCATTGTTCAGCATTCCGTCTATCATTTGTTCCTTTTGCATTTGTTGCCCTAAGTGGGAAGGGTATGACCAGGTGTGGGTCCCTTGCTCACTGCACCACTGGTTTCAAGCTAGCCTGGCTGATGAGGGGTGATGCCCCGAAACAGGTCCCAAGATGCTTGTTTCTGGTCCAAGGAGAACGTGGCTTGGCAGTTCAGGCTGGACTGTTCCCATAAATAACAGGGTCAAGAGACTGATTTGCATATGGCTGGGTCCAAACTGGAGTGGTGAGCAAAAGAACGATCCATTAAACCCAGATCTTTGCGACTGGGGGTGAATGTTTGCATTTGTCAGGCTCCTCTTCCAAGGATCTTCGGGATTGTGCTGATGCTCAAATGGGGTCCACCTCTCGACAGCCCCAAAGTCTGAAGTATAATTATACAGACTATTGGGATAGTCAAGCGGGGGAAGGAAAGGATGGAAACAGCAGGGAGGGAGATCTGTGTAAGACAAGAGAACAAAGAAACACCATGTAAATATATGTTGCATATATCTATCATTTCCTATACCCAGTACCTCCCAAACTATGCTACCCGAACAACTCTAATTCCTACCTGTAAAAGAAAATACATAGTCTTTCGCTTCCAAAAGAGAGTAGGGTGATACATGGTTCTTACTAACTCTGTGAAGGAACAAAAGGAAAGCACTTCAAAGTCAGGTTTCTAACTTTCAGCAGTTATTATTCATTTGTATGAGCTCTCTGCCTACCAGTGAATAAGTGTGATCTCTGAGGTTCGTAAGATCCCTTCTGGTACGGCACCCTATTCTAGCATCTCTCTTCTTGGAATAGGAGATATATATATATATATATATATACACACATATATATATATTCAATAATGTTCCTGCTCGCCACTCCACTGCAAGAACCCAGGTAAGGAACTCTTTCCAATGACCATTAAAACATTTCACAGCATCAGGCAACAAAGAAAAACTCCAAAATCCTCTTCAAGTGAAAAGCAGAGTGCATTTAATCCATACAAAAAATAATAATGGACATAATGTCATCCATAACGCGTTTCACTCCTCAAGGGAGCTTGTTCACATAACGCGCTCCAAAATGTTTTACCAATTTATAGGTATACACACAGGTGTTTCCAATAGACGCATGCCAAAAAAGATTTTTTTTAAACAAAATAAACAACAGACTAATGTGAGCGGCCATGTTAGGTGAGTAACAGGCACAGTTTGGGAAATGGGAAAATAAGGAAAACATACTTAGAAGAACATTTCTTCACAATGCAGAGCATATGAATGTTTGTACAAAATTGTGAATCGTACCATAGTTTGGATTCTTAAATTAAAAATTCATGACAAGTGTCCAAATGATTAATTGATCAACATCCAAACAATAAACAAAGAAGCGACAAGTGTCCCAAAATGAACCCTCAAATAAGGAAAGTCCTTCTTGATATATGGTGATTACACTAAAGATCTCTTTGATTTTTCATAATATCCTTAAAATCCAATTCATTTGTTCAATTTGTGGCCTGACAAAATTCAAATTGTATAATACAATATGGCCTAAAAATAAAAAGAGAAAATAAATTAAGATGTAAATAGTGCAAAAAAGATAACGTGTTATAACCAAGAAAAAAGTGTGTTAAAAACATTCCTATAATAAGTTAGGAGGCACATGATGAAAACCACATGATGCTTAAATAGCAAAAATATGTATACATAAAGCATACAAAGTGACTATGAAGAAACATTATATACAACAAGCGAACTTATTTCCAATACAGTATATATGTCAATAAAAAATTGATATGGTGCTAAGTTAGTCAAAGAAGCTCTTAATTCATAGTTTTTACAAATGACTCATTAGCAGCAATTTAAGGATACATTTTACAGATTCATAAGATGCGAGAAATAGAATCACAAGAAGTTATGTAAATCCTCTGTGAGATTCAAACCATTAGGAGCTCTAGTGTCGAGTAACAAAATGAAATGGGATTCTTTTTGTCTTAATAGTTTATCCCGGTCTCCTCCCCGGGCCGGTAGTGGTACAAAGCACAAGACTGTATATTCAAGATCCTTCAATTTGTTGTTGTGAACAGCTTTAAAATGTCTAGCGACAGGATAGTCGTTGTTATTGTTCACAATAGCACAAATGTGCTGTAGAATACGCCTGTGTACAGGCAGTCTTGTGCTTCCGATATATTCTAAGTTGCAGGTACATTTTAATTTGTACACTGCAAACTCTGACCAAAAGTCAGATGTTCTTGGATGGGGATTTTAACATTGCTAAACGCTGTGGTGTATTGTGTACTGTTGCGGTCAAAAGTACATGCGCGACAGGATGTACATTTAAAAAAAAACATTTTAGTTAGCCATGGCTTTTTAGGTAAGACCTCTGGCATTGGTTTGTCAAGAGCATCTCGCATTGAAGGTGCCCTCCTGAATGTGATCTCTGGCAAGGTAGGCAAGATTGGACCTAGAATATTGTCCGTAAGAACAATTGGCCATTCAGAGCAAATAATGCGACGGATCGTTCTTTCATGTGAGTTAAATGTAGTTATTAGTCTAATGAAACATTCAGATTGGGTCTGAGTATTACTGTCTTTCGGAGCCAGCAGCAATTCTCTATCAGACAATTTAGCTTTATCTAGAGCCCGGTTCAAGACTTGTTTAGAATAGCCCCTATCTAGGAATCTTTGCATTGAGGCATTCAAACATGTTCATCACTACAAATTCGACGAATTCGGATAAACTCCCCATAGGGGATACTGTTAATCGTGTGAATGGGATGGGCACTATGAGCATGCAGTATGGAATTGCATGCCGTGATTTTACGAAAGAGTTTGGTTTCTAACTTGTCATTTGCCACATAAAGCTGAACATCTAAAAATTCAACCATTTCTTGATTCATTGAGGCGGTGAACTTTAAATTTAAATCATTGGTATTTATTTCTTCCACAAATCTTGAAGCATCTTCCATCGTACCATTCCAGACGATACATACTTCATCGATGTATCGCCAATAATGGACAATGTGTGGTAGCCATGCAGCTTGGGCGACGGTGAGGACGCGCTCCTCCCACCAGCCAACATGCAAGAATGAATAGCTGGGGGAGAAACAAGAACCCATCGCCACCCCGCGCAGCTGCTGATAGATGTTGTTCTGGAACTTTAAATAGTTGGAAGTTAGACAGATTTTAATCATTTCCATTAACATGGTGTTATGCCCTCAAAACAGAGCGTCACGTTTGTTTAAATAATGTTCAACGGCCTTCATACCCTGCGTGTGGTCAATGGAAGTATATAAGCTCTCAATGTCCATCACCATGAGTAAATAGTTTGGGCTCCATTGCACACATTTAAGCTTGTTCAGAAAATCTGTTGTATCTCTTAAATAAGATGGTAAACTGATCATGTGGGGTTGGAGAAAATAGTCTACATATTTTGAGATTCTCTCGTTAGTGCTGCCAATGACAGAGATGATGGGACGACCAGGTACAGGGCTCACCAGTTTATGTATTTTGGGGAGAAAATACAGAAAAGGGACAATGGGATGTTCAACATTCAGAAATTTTAGTTCATCTTTAGTCAATAGGCCATTCTTATACCAGTTGTTTAATTTTTTGTTTGTCATTTCATTGCTTTTTACCATTTCATGCTGGGTGGACACAGCATAACATGCAACATCAGACAAATAGCGATTGGCCTCAATTAAATAATCTGAACGTGCCCAAAGTACTGTATTCCCTCCCTTATCAGAGTTCTTGATTATGACTTCACGGTTATCTTGTAATTTCTTGACCAACTGATGATATTGACCATCAATATAATTCGTGTGTCTAGTTTTACTTAGAACTCTCCTATTAAGATTTTTCAGTTCGGTTACCACCCTGTCACTGAAGACGTCAACCGCATCTCTAGCCATAATTGGGAGGAAGGTTGATTTGGGTTTGAAGGGACTAGGAGCAGGTGAATTTACAGTGAGAGTCTGGCTGACTGTGGGGCCAGGTTGTGAATCAGTTTCATGTGCCAAGTCATAAAGATTTTGGAGTCCTGTCAAATCACCCACACGTATTGGAACTTCGCCCTCCACATCTGCTAAAGCATTTGGCGTTGTTTTGCGCGTGGAGTTCAACTTGAAATATTTGATCAGTTTAATTTTCCTGATGAATTTAAATACATCAATACGTGTTTGGTTATAGGAAAACTTATTCCTTGGACAAAACGATAAGCCCAATGATAACAGTTGTTCCTCCACTTTAGTTAACACTATATCAGTCAGATTTACCACAGTATTCTCACCGTTTCCCGTCACTTTCTCCAGTTCTTTTTCGCCTTCACTTGCGAGATATTTCTGTTTGTGTTTGTGTTTCCTTGCGCGCCGGCATTGGCTGCTGGATTTACCGGCTTTGATAGAGGATTGCGGGAGCGCAAGGAATAGCGCCGGTCCTCGTTGACAAAATTCAGTTAGTCTATTAATGTAAAGTTAGCAAGACTGACTAATCCTGATGGCGTTACTGAACCATTTTCGGATTCATTAGATGTTAAGGAATTTAAAGATGCCGCATCAGAATCTTCACGGGTGGAGGATGTTGCCCCTTGTTCTGGTATTTCACTAGTAGTTGGCTTGTTGGTGCCAATTAATGCCTTTCGTTTGTAATTGTCATATTTACGGGCAATATATATATATATATATATATATATATATATATATAGAGAGAACAACCAATATTAACACGTGAATATGTGGTAGGCAACGATAATACTTCTTAGCAATACCCAAATGATAGCGTTCAAGTGTCATATGACCAAAAGTGCATAAATCAGATCCGTATTGGCACACAACAAGATTTGGTCTCCAAAGTATTACAGTGATTGACTCCAATGCCCAGAAAACACTGTGCAATGACCAACAAACAGTAGCGTTCCCCACAGGAGACCAGAAAGATCGGTCTCGATAAATAGGGAAGTAAATCAAAATACAAGAATTTCCCCCGCATGAGACGGCTGCCAGACGATGTCACCAATGGGAGAGAATGAACTCACTCAGCCGAGTGAGCTTTCAGAAATCAGAACAGCCCTTCCCTGCAAGAGACAGCACGAACTGTCTCGCCAACAGGGAGGCTGAAATGTAGATACGGGCTTCGGACAGAAACTTTTCTCAATGATTCAGGAACATGAGGAACTAGAAAACTAACCGTACTCTTACCGCTACCAGTGGATGAACAAGAACGAAGAGCACTGACCGGGGTTCTCCAACGGCTAATTGGCTCCACAGCAATGTTCAGGTGGCCTTTTACTTCCTGTATTGCGTGATTCCCGATGTGCACACAACCTGCTTTCCCAGGGCTGCTGGGGAATGTAGTCCTTGTCATTTTACTTCCTGGTATTGGCGCGTGTACAGTCAGCGCGTTACCGGAAGGCTTTAGATCGTGACAGCAGGGAAACAGCCTCTACAACGAAGCCGTTTCCACGAAAACCTTAACCACGCATGCATTACAACGCATGCGTGGTTACCACGAAAGCCTTTACCACGCATACCTTTACTACGAGGTACGTAGTAAAGGCATGTGTAGTAAAGGATAACATTAAAAAGGGGGCTTGGGGGGGTCTCCCCCCCCCAAAAAAAGAAACTCACCTAAAGTCACTCAGCGTCGTTTAAGAGGAAACGGAAAGAAACTTCTGCTTCCTCTTAACGACGTACGACGTCACCACGAACAAAGAGAGGAAAAGGTTCTGCGTTGAAATACATTCCGTTGTAACGCATGCGTGGTAAAGGCATGCGTTGCAACGGAATTCGTTGTAATAACATACAACCGTGACAGCATTAGTCGGCATTCCGTCCATCAGTAGTTCTTTTTACACCTCATTCACACAGCACAGCAGGTTCAATGTCGGGTGAACTGGTATCACAGGAGTAGTGTGGCTCACTGGTTAGAGGCGGCAGACCCGAGAGCAGAGGATGGCCCGGGACCAGGGTTCGATTCCCGGCGCGGCAGGTTTCTGGACCAGGGTCAGCGGACTCGATAATTCTCTCGCCTCGGTGCCCACTCCGATCAGCGTTCACACTCGGCAACTCTGGGCATTAGCTTGCCTCATCTTCACTAACGGCCCCACCAGACCGCCGGGGATGCCTGGTCTCACCCTGGAGATACCCATTAAGGGACCATCTCTCAGGGAAGCCAGGAAGGGTTTCGCAGCGGTCGAAGCGCCTTGGGACCCTACGGGTAAGTAGTGCGCTATATAAATGCCTATACATTTACATTTACATCAACCAAGGTTAAGCCTGGTGCTCATTGCTGAATTCTTTTTTAATCCCATTGCAAATTGAAAATAATTCCATCATTGGTCCCTGGCCATCTCTACACCCCTCAACCCTCTGCTCTTCATAAAAACACACATTGAAACGTTTCCAGTCCTCTTTACAAAGAGCTTTTTTGTACTAATCTTGTTTTAACATTATAATACAGGACTACTTGTCTCCAAAGTAAAGGAGAACTAGCAGAATGAGTTGCTTATGTGTTGGGTGTGAGCCAACTTAAAATCTCCTTTTTAGGTCTTGCCTAGTGACGCAGGGCATGCGCTGCTTGCCTTTGCGAGTTCTATTGTCGGTTTTTCAGCGGAAGGGGGACAGGAGATGTGCACGTGTGGACAGCAGATGTGCATGCGTAAGGCTTGCATTGTTACCCTCTTCCCACTCCCTCCCTGTCTCCATCAGGATGTGCACGCATGGATAGCAGATGTGCATGCGTAGGGCTTGCAGCGTTACCCTCTTGCTCGCTCCCTCCTTATCTCTATCAAGATGTGCACTCGTGGACAGCAGATGTGCATGCGTAGGGGTTGCATCGTTAGCGCTCGCATGGCATGCTTTCACTTTCCCTCTTGTTTGCTCCCTCCCTGTCTCCATCAGGCCCCTTCTGTTTGGGGCGCTCCCATTCCTCCCCACACAGCACCAGCAATTCCCACGGACCTCGGAGCTGGCCTGTGTCCCTCCCTTCCCCGGGCTTGCTGCCCCCTATGCCGCACACCTCATGCTGACTCACCCCGGGAAATTGGTATCCTCTGTATCACTGACCAGGTAGGAAGTGCGCTGCGCCCGCGGGAGAACTACACGAGGTCAGTGATGCAGTGCGGCCTACTGCGTATGTGGGAAGCAGAGCCAGGCAAGAGAGTGGGCAGATGGGGCCTTGGGCTGAATGGGAGGCCGGAGTAGACTGTGGAGCAGCGTCCGGAAGAGGAGGGGGTAGCCTGAACATTATTCTCTTTTACTCAGCCACGCTTGTTTATTTATTTAATTATTTTTGCTGTTTCGGGGGCCCCACTTCATCTGGTCCGATAGCTCTGGCGCTTGCTGCTGAGAATTGAACTTATTATTTGAGTGCCTGTTGTGTGATGGGGAGTCAGCAGGCTGGACAACTGCCCCCGGACTGGGTTTTCAAGCTCGAGAAAGTTTTTGCAGCTAGTTCCCGGGCACAGTGTAAGTCCGAACACCCCAGCAGAAAATGTACAGCTATATTTTCCAAATGCATCCTTAAAAGCCAAAGGTTTTACAGGTTGTTCTGAAGATGAACCCATGATATGTTGTGACTTTTTTTTTATTTGGCGCTGTTCGTTGATGTGCACTGAAGAAAAGTCTTATGCATTCCCGTCACCCCATCTGGGTGCGGATGTCACACGGACGCACAGCTGTTTGCCTACACAAGGGTTCTCTTGAGACTGCTTGGATCACTCAAGACGAGAACAAAAAACATTTTGAGGATGATTTACAGACAGTCCTTCTTAGAGTGGAACAGGAGCTGTAACCTTTCAAGCCAATGATGTGAAACACTTTGTGGTTACTGTCAGTACTATTCAGAAGGACACCGAACTTTCCTAGATGAGACCCCATCTGGTCTGAGGGACCAAAAGTGGAACGCACACACGAGAAAAACTACAAGAAGTATTAACAAGCATTTGCAATGCAATAGGTCTCATATTGATGCGAGTTTGAGCTACTGATATTGCAAAATAACTTTTATTTTTGTTTTCCTTTTAAAAACATAAATAAAAGGCATTGTTATTTACAATGCCAATAGCTTAAACTCTTGTAACTGCGAGACCTATTGCATTGCAAATGCTTGTTTCCTTTGCTAGCCAAAGCATGTTTAAATAGAACAACGTGTACAACCCCCTGAAACACTTGCCTGTTTTGTCCTTATTCGTAGTCCTTTTATTGGTTTGTGAGGTGTGGCAGTCTAGTTGTATATTGGTGCTTGCTGCATTGTAGCCCTCCTGCGTTCGTGATCAGTGCTAACATTAAGACCTGTTTCTATGTCTGTGGTTGTTTCAGCTTTTGGTTCTGAAAATAAATTCACTAGTACTAGAATCGGAAAAATGTACTCTGAAAACCTTTACATTGGGGTCAAAGTGTGGCAGAGAAAAGGGGATGGAGTAATGAGGGATGGAACTTTAAAAGCAGAATCTGACAGTTGCGTAGCTAGACCCTTTGCCGCCTGTGGAGACCCCTGCTTTTGTCGCCCTGTGTCTGTGGGTAAAGAGCAGGGGAGATGGGGGGATGTTGCCAATTCTTGCGTTTGTTTGCTGCCCTGTGAAGGCTGCAGGTATGGGGCGGCACCCCCAAAACCTGTGCTGGCCACCTCTCCCTCCTTGCTACGCCACTGGAATCTGACACTCAACTGTTATATATATATATATATATTTTTTTTAATCTTCTGCAAATAAATTGGCAACAAGGGCATATGGGACAGTCAACCTGTTCTAGATTACGTAATTGGTCACAAAGAAGCCACATTTTAAAATATCTTACGGAGTTTAAACAGCTGCTGCAGAGATCAGTGTGTGTCCACTAACTTTGAGGGGATTATAATAGCGGTAAGATTACTCTAATAGTTTACACAGTACTGGTAAACTTCTGTTTAGTCCAGTCACGGTTGTGCCTGCTACAAAGCACATTGTGTAACATGCAGATCGCAGATCTATTTTTTTTAAATAGGTAGGTGGGCTATTGCTTTTGACACTAAGATCATTTTGTAACTTCCAGTTCATAAATTGCAAACTTTCTAATATGGCACAGTGATCTACGTACTGGCATCAACGAGCTGCATGCAAACGATAAGTTATGAGTTTACATCCTTATTGTTTCTGCTCAATCTCTTGTTATTCTAAGACTGCAAATAAGGGTTCCTTTGGGAAGTAATAAAGCCTTATTAGTACAAACAACCACAATCACTTTATTTAGTTTCATATCCTGACTCCTGTGTTTTTCTCGACCATTCACTCTTAACATTTAGGGGTCTATTTACTAAGATGTAACATTGTGTTTGCATCACAAAAGTGACGCAAAACAACACTAAATCTTTTGTTACCTATTTACTTTCCAGCCATAAAACCTGTTTTATGCTGAAAAATCACTTGAAAGTAATGCATTACTTAGCACCAATGGGGTGTACCATGGGTGGTGCATGGGTGTTCCCATGGAGCTACCTAAAATGTCTGACTCTAAGCCCTGTTTCCTAAAAAATGTAGACCGGGTTTAATGTCAGAAAACAGCGCCCATTTTAAGTAGGGGCTAAGAAGGAGAAATGCTTTGATTTCGCCTTACTTTTCCAACTTTGTATGTGTGTTGCATTGTACAAAGCGATACAAAAGGGGAAGATGGACGGAGTGTTTGAGCAAATCAAACACTCGCCCCCAGTCAACTGATCTGGGTTTAATCCATCACCATTCTTTAGCTCACTCAGCCACCCCAGTTCAGAGATGGCCATCTGCAAATCAGTCTGACCCTGTGCCTCATGGGAACAGTCCAGCCCGAACTGCCAAGCCATGTCTTCCCTGGACCGGAAACAAGCATCCTGGGACCGGTTTCGGATTCATAATCCTCATCAGCCAGGCTATCTTGAATCCAGTGGCCAAGTGAGCAAGGGACTCACGTCTGAGCATACCCTGCCAACTTAGAACGAACAAAGCAATACAAAAGGGGAAGATGGACGGAGTGTTTGAGCAAATCAAACACTCGCCCCCAGTCAACTGATCTGGGTTTAATCCAACACCATTCTTTCGCTCACTCAGCCACCCCAGTTCAGACATGGCCATCTGCAAATCAGTCTGACCCTGTGCCTCATGGGAACAGTCCAGCCCGAACTGCCAAGCCATGTCTTCCCTGGACCGGAAACAAGCATCCTGGGACCGGTTTCGGATTCATAATCCTCATCAGCCAGGCTATCTTGAATCCAGTGGCCAAGTGAGCAAGGGACTCACGTCTGACATACCCTGCCAACTTAGGGCGAACAAAGCGATACAAAAGGGGAAGATGGATGTTGCATTGTACAACACACATACAAAGTCAGAAAGGGTTTAAAGTTAGTCTGACCGTAGTATTTTGTACTGAAAGGGACTTCTTCCAGTACAAAACCTATGCTAGACTCATGCAGACAACCTTGAACTATGGTGCAAAGGTGTGTGCGTGGTGCACAACAGCTAATTTCAGCGCTGGCTAGAGAGAGGGGAGGAGAGTGCCATATTTCTGTAAATATGGCAGGTTCCTGCTCTCTTCTTCTCATGCAATGCAGCGCACTTTCTTTGCCTGCTGGGCTGTATTGCGTGAGATTTTATTAAATCTGTCCCATACTGTCTACAACTATGGATGATATGCGATTCCTATGCCTTATAACCCACATGGTCTTATGTAACATTTCCTGTACATTGATTTACACATGTGTATGAGAGGTTGTGCCTCTGTTTGTGATCTGAAGCACTCTGACACCCTACACTGGAATGAGTAGCTATATCAAAGAATTAAATAAAAAAATAGTAGGATCCAATTAAATCAATATTTGTGCAATTGCTCATATACACAAGTACATCTTGCATTATTCTAGTGTTAGCACATACCTAACATGGGGAGGTGAACAAAGTTAAAAATCTGCCTCTAATAGTTTCTTGTAAGTACGAGTGAAGTGATCCCAAGATGTGTGCATTTAGTCCTTCTCTTTCATTGATGTCTAGGTGTTAGGCTCCAGAGGGCTCCCAGACAGGATGACATTTGAACAAAAGGAGGGCTGAGGACCTTTTAAATCAGGCTTTGGTTGTGGGCCTAGTTGGATGTTAAAATAAGAAATCCCGCTCTTTGATTGCTGCTCCAAATGGAATACAATTAAACAACAGGGGGTGGTGATGGACAGAGTTTCTGAATTAAGCAGAATACTCTCACCCAGTCAAGAGATCAGGGCTTAATCCAACACCGTTTTTTAGCTCACTGCACCATCCCAGCTCAGAACCTGGCTATATGCAAATTAGTCTGTCCCTGGCCCAGTGCATCATGGGAACAGGGCAAACCAAACTACCAAGCCAATTCTTTCACTGGGAAGGAAACAAGCTTCCGGGGACCGGTTTCTGGCATTTCAGCCATCTTCGGCCCGGCTTGCTTGAATCCTGATGGTGCAATGAGCAAAGAACTCACGTCTGAGTATACCCTTCCACGCTTATGGTGGACAAAATAATTAAACAACAGGGGATGGTGATGGACAGAGTTTCTGAATTAAGCAGAATACTCTCACCCAGTCAATTGATCAGGGCTTAATCCAACACCGTTTTTTAGCTCACTGCACCATCCCAGCTCAGAACCTGGCTATATGCAAATTAGTCTGTCCCTGGCCCAGTGCATCATGGGAACAGGGCAAACCAAACTACCAAGCCAATTCTTTCACTGGGAAGGAAACAAGCTTCCGGGGACCGGTTTGTGGCATTTCAGCTGTCTTCGGCACGGCTTGCTTGAATCCTGATGGTGCAATGAACAAGGGACTGTTCCCATGAGGCACAGGGTCAGACTGATTTGCATATAGCCATGTCTGAACTGGGGTGGCAGAGTGGGCTAAAGAACGGTGATGGATCAAACCCAGATCTTTTGACTGGGTGTGAGTGTTTGATTGGTTCAGATGCTCCATCCATCACCACCCCCTTTTGTACCGCCAAATGGAATACACACAATGTGTGGGCGCTGCTGAATTATGCCTGGTGTCAGAAAATGACACCAAGACAAATTTGCCATATTTTCCATACCCAGTCTTTTAGGGGATGATTGGGTTGACCTTTTTGCTTGCCCAAGAACTCTGCCTCTACAGAAGCATAACCACTCTGCAGACTCCCATTTCTGTCTCATCTTCTCCAGCATAGTGTGGGCAAGCATTCATCAGTGCTTAATTTGAGCCTGTGGTTTCCCGTGTCCAACACTTAATTTTCAACACCGGCACTTCAGCACTTATGATGGAACAGTCTATCTAATTTAGAGATGAGCAAAACAACAGTTGGTTATTCATTCAATATTCTTTCAAAATGACTAATGTTTGCCGCCAAGCGATTCTTATACCGTTATGGGCCTGAAATAGTCTGAATTGGCACGCTTGTAGGAGTGTGATGGTAGTATTTGTGTTGGTACTGTTATGGCAACGCTGACATTTGTGGTAAAGCTGCAGTGGCATTCTGGCTATTGCCCTGACACTTATTTAATTATTTATTACAAATTAAGCACTGAAATTTGGCATTCAGCAGCATATCAACTGGAAGAATGCTTAAGTAGTGTTTCTAATGTTTTGCATTACTGTATGGAAACTGTAGAGAGGAGTGTGGAGAGGGTAGAAGAAGGTAAAGGAAGGGTAGACATTTCGAAGCGGTATGGGAATGGAAGAATGTTACATGAACCTTCTAAAGAGAAGATCATGACCAGAGACTCCATTTGAGCCTTAGTTACAGAGAAAAAGATAAATATGTGGCATAACTAACCCCGGGTGGAACTCTCAC
Organism: Lissotriton vulgaris; assembly: GCF_964263255.1. Lineage (NCBI taxonomy): Eukaryota > Metazoa > Chordata > Amphibia > Caudata > Salamandridae > Lissotriton > Lissotriton vulgaris. The sequence continues at coordinate 754,532 of NW_028243062.1, read as the reverse complement.
CATGGGTAAACTAGGAAGAGGAATCTGTTGCTCTTCCCTCATGTACTGTTGGGTGTTGATGTACTTAGAATGTGGCTAAACACTGTGTAGTATCTTCCTGTTGTGCTTATAATGTTCCCTGTTATCTTGTTCCTAGCTGCTCAGCAGGTGTGAGTGTTCTGTATGGAATGTTGGTGTGATGGACGTGAGTGGAATGCTTGGGTGTCTGGTGTGCGTGTTGACAGTTGGATGATGGGCTGAGCAGCAGGGAGGCTGCTCCTGGTGGGGCTGCTACCACTGATGTTACGGTCTTAATTTATAACTTACAAAGGCACTACTCGGCTACGTCTACTTCATCACCTCTATGCTTGGAACTTCTTTATTACACTCTGACAGTGAGTTTGTGATGGGAAACAGGACTGAAAGTTAATACACATTCATTACTACCCCCGGGGAATGTGTAGAGACACCAATGATATTTAACTGTACTGACTGGCTGCCCTAGGACCCAGAGAGAAGACCTCACGCTGTCTTTGGTGTTTATCTGCTGAGAAACATTATGTTCCTATTAATGGATGTATTCCCAGAAGATTGCATCTTACCTGCTTGTAAGGCTTTACGTCCATGGAGGTTTCAATGGCATTTCCTATTTTGGCTTAAAGCAGTTCCTGGTTGTGTACAGACAGTTCACTGAATATCCCTCAGTAAAATGTGCTTTCTGGTCAATGATAGATTCTGAGCCAGAGGCGACCCCCTCCCGAAGGTTAACACCCTCCTTCTCGGACACTTAGTGCACCCTCTACCCTTCTCTTTAATCACACGGGGAACACTTTATGGTGCATAAAGGCCGCAGTTTATTACACATTATATCAATATGTGGATCATCCATTTCGCAACTTATTGGTTGGGCATTTGCATTCCCCATGCTTACTTGATAAACATCACATTTGTCAATATCAAAACGTTGTCCCATTTTGTTGACCCCTATCTCTCGTTGATAACACTAACCTTGAGCGATGGCCCCTGTGCAGGGGTCTCAGTGTTTGCAGATTCTAGACTTCCCTTGCTACCGATCTTTGAGGGGGGCCGTCAGACCCAGCCCCGGCTACAAGTGCTGTGTCCTCCTGCCCTGGACCCTTGCTGACCACTCGCCTGCTCCCCAGTACCCCTGCCATGAGGCATCCCAAGTACACTGTTTTAGCAGCTCTTCATCCTAGGTTACTCTTTTCTCTGGATATCTATCTGTGTTGTTCGGCCATGCCCCCTCCCTACCGTCCTTGCGGCTGCGATGTCTGCAATTTTGGTGTGGTTGGGTAGGCTCAACAGTGATGGTCAATTGTTTTAAGGGGTACCGTGCCCTTCTTTTTGACTTCTTACTCGCCAACCCTTGTTCTTTCAATAGAGCGGTTCAAAACATGCGCGCCAATCGCTGCATGTAACTTTCGCGAGCTTGTGCCTCACACTTCCTGGTTTTTATCTGCCGTCTGTAAGCATTCCCTGCATACTTCTATCTGGTCTGGCTCTGCCTCCCCGGCCCTCGCCTCTTCTCGCCAGCAACATAGCTGCAACTAAGCCAGAAGAAGCTCTGGACACGTGGACACGCCCCATTACCAAAAATTCAATATGTCCCTCCTTGTCCCTATGATATCAACAGCTATGCCCTCAGCTACAAGGCATCAAGCACCAGATCTCCATAATACAACAAGCCCCACAAGGCATTTCCATCCCTTCAGTACCCCAGGCAGGACCCCTCAGCCCCACCCCCATTCCATCACTCTCAGAGCCACCATAAATAACCCCTTGATGTGCGGTCCTGGTCCACCAAATATAACACAGAGACAGTTGATATAGGAGGCCAAAGTGACCGGGACATCAGAAGTTCTTCTGGCAAGTGACCTCCACCCGGAGGCACTTGGAGGAGTGGCCTGTTTCTCCCAGCGTAATACAGGGCAGTCAGCCATCTTTGCGTAGAATCTAGAGGATTTCTCTTAAAGAAATAAAACATAAAGGCAAACAACATGCAGGTGATTAGAGAATAAATGCCATAATATATCTCTGTGGCCAAAAAATATAACAGGGATGTGTACAGACGTGACTCATTTTCATCTGGTCAGCCAATGTCAAGTAGGAACTTCACTTCCAGGCCACTTATCCTATAGAAAATGAAATTATGGCCAAGCTTCAGAGAACTGAAAAAAACTTGTAGAAACCAGCTCAAACTTGAGAAGACCAATGAGGCACCGCACACGCTCGATATTAGAATTCGTCTGGCCAATCACAACTACAGATTCATTCTACGAGGAACTCCTAATAATAGGTTAAAGGCTGGAAATGACTCTGTCAGTTCTTGGTGGAATAGAACTACGTTTTGGAGAAGAAATAGTAGACCTTAGAGAATTTAAGAGGAAGGTGAACATATTTTAATATTTATGTGCAAGGACAGTCACGTACCACAGGACTAGCACGTCGGAAAGTGGGGAATATGCAGACCGTAATAGCTGGGCGGCAGGGCGTTAAGTGTGCCGGGTTTCAAGGGGTCTGAGGGGGCCTCGAAACGGGTCTCTATCGGGCTCTGTTTTGAGCCCTGGCACAGGCGGTCTGTTTTTTTCTGAACTGCAGTGACAGCAAACGTAACGGCAGTTTGCTGTCACTGCATCCGGAAAAAAGTGCCAGGGCGCAAAACGAGACCCTTTTCGAGACAGTAAGCACATCGATTTGCACTGCTCACTTCTCACTAGTGGAGAAGTTACTGGCATGACCTCATGCCAGGTGAGCGTTGTGGGGGACGGGAAATCCTTTAACCCCTCCCATGCTGGTGACAAACCCCAGCCGTCATGCTCCGCAGTGCTCGTGTGCTGATGACGGCTGGGGTTCGTCACGGCCCCGCCCTGTTCTTTTTTTACCGCACAGCGGTAAAATCGCGGCCACAGCGAAGGGGTTAAAGAGTCATTTTCTTTCTGGATTTCCCGTCTCTTTCTGAAATGCAAGAGCAGCAACATTGTGGTAGGTTCACCAGGGCTTTAATTGGATGCTTTTTCAATATTATTTGTAACAAGCCATAGTTGCAGCTTATTTATCTTATGCAACTAATAACCATTGACAAAGCAAATAGTCTTTACTTGTTGTAGGTATGATGTCACTTGTTGTATCACATATCTGGATGCAATGACAAACAGCAAAATACAAGTCGGGCGGCACACTATGGTAAACACAGATTTTGAGGGGGAGGGGTGGGGGGAGGGAGCAGACCACAAACCCAGTGATGTGTGAAAAAGGCCGCTTTATTGAGACAGGTGCACATCACATAATAAAATCCTGGCAAACGCCTTACAAAACTAAACCTCCCTAACCAACCAAATACCTGACCCCCGGCCCCGCCCCTAAAACCTTCTTAAACTCACCCCCACCCATACATTCCAATATTATAACATTCCAACATTACACATCAATGCAACAAAATATATCACCCCCCCCCCCAAATATCAACCTTCCGGTAAACAACTTCCCCTGCCTCTTTAAACCCCCAAACATGTGCAACCTAGATATAACATACCTTGCCTACCCATTCTCCGATGATAATCCAACTCCAACAATAACCAAAACTTCTTTTAACTCTGTCAAAATTCCATCTTCCCCGCACCGCACCTGTTCCAACAAAAAACACTTAAGAATTAACCTTTTACCTGTTGAACTAAACCACAAAAAAAATGAAAAAGAGAGGGCGGGAGAGTGGAAAAAACAAAAACTACACCTAAGCTCCCAGTCACCAAACCCAAAATGGTGGCTGGGAGCAGGAGCCCAACCCCTTTATGGTTGGGCTCCTTTCGGCTATATTTGGGCTATAATTTTATGAAGCCCAAAGACAAAATGTCGGGTCTGTGCCCAGCTTCCCCCCCTCCCCCCGCCCCTCCCAAACTGCCCGGGGGGGAACTCCCTGCGGTCGGCCACTCCCCCCAAGCACCCTTTTGGAGGAAGGGATGGGGGGAGGGAGAAACCACAAACCCAGTGATGTGTGAAAAAGGCCGCTTTATTGAAACAGGTGCACATCACATAATAAAATCCTGGCAAACGCCTTACAAAACTAAACCTCACTAACCAACCAAATACCTGATCCCCGGCCCCGCCCCTGCCCCATAATCTTCTTAAACCCACCCCACCCATACATTATAACATTACAACATTACACATCAATGCAACAAAATATATCACCCCCCCAAATACCAACCTTCCGTTAAACAACTTCCTCTGCCTCTTTATCACTCTCAAACCCCCAAATCTGTGCAACCTAGATATAAAATAACTTGCCTACCTATTCCCTGACGATAATCCAACTCCAACAATAACCAAAACTTCTTTTAACCCTGTCAAAATTCCATCATCCCCGCCACCTAGAAAGAAGGGGGGAGACCACTACCCCCCCTTTCTGCTCCCCCAACTAGGACTGCTGATTACCCTTCAACTGGAACACGCCTGCACCTGCAAACATCGAGCCAACGCTTCCCTAATCTCCAACAGATAGAAGTTCATACCAAGTCTGGACAAATGAACCCCGTCGTCTCTGAAAAATTTGACTGCCTCAAAACGAACCTCCCTGTGTGACACCCTACCTAAACTTAGGTGACAACAGAATCTAGATATTTCTGAGTTAATCTTTCTCCAGGCCCTGTCGATGGCCTTTGGGTTCAAAGCACCCCTCCACACCCTGCGCGGCACCAGCTCTGTCTACAAAACCTGACACCCAGCCTATTGCTCCTTCAAGCGAGTTAAGTCCTTCTTCATGGCCCTCATCAATACCACACCCTTAACACCCACCAGATCGTTCTCTCCAAGGTGGATCAGCAACCCATCCGGGCACAGGCCCCCAACCAACCATCTATTAAGACACAAGATCAGCTCTTTCCACAACATCCCACCCTTGCCCATCCAAACAATGCGATACATATGGTCATTAAACCCCAACATTTCACCAAAATAGCGACGGCATGCTTGAAACTGTGCCCACTTTACAAAAGAATGCCCCACAATCCAAATGGTCAGTTCCGGTGAGTGGGGTCCAGCCACAGAACCTGCAACAAGAAAGAGAAATTGAGATTCAAACAAAAGAGGATGACGCATGCGCCTCCTCTGGAGACTGCTGTATGTAGCGGTGATAACAATCAGACGACCAGCGCCCCAACCTCATGATATCTCCCCGTGACCAGCCCCTGTTATGGGCCTCCGTGGCCGCCCCAATCCTGAATGAATGAGTCCCATACTCCACCCCATCCAACCCCACACTGCACAAAGCCTTCCTCAACACCATCCGCAGCGGGTAGGCTGTCACCCTCTTCCCGTTCGCATGCCAGAAAACCGCCTCCTGTCCCCCACCCTGCAACATAGCAAGCCAATGCCGCGCCCATCTGAGGGGGCACATTGTGGCTGGTACCGTCGCCACCAGCCTCACCCCTTTGCCCAACCCCCTCTAGTCCGTTTTCAAACTAGCCAACCATATATGTATCCCTTCTTCCTCCATGGCCACATCTGCCCACCCCACCCCGTCTTTGTCTTGGTGCCCAGGAGCTCTGACACCCTGAACGCCCCGAAGAAAATCCACACCATAAGGGTGGAGAATAAACAGGCCTCAAATTCATCCCTGCAGGCCGCCGGCAACTCTGCCAGAATAGGTGACAGTTTTTGCCCGGTGAGGGGGGACCTCGCTGCGCTCTCCCCCCCTTTCCCTGGACCACCCTTCTAACATCCTCCTTCCCACTTTCCCTGCCGACGTAGTGTAACCCCAGAAGAGCTTCCCCATGAACGCCAACTTCCCTGCGATAGCAACCTTCGTAAGGCCCCTGTCAATGAGCCCCAAAATTAACTGAATTACATCCTCCGACCGGCGCCAAACCTCTGTTCGCTTACGTGCCCCCTTTGCTAAGAAGTTCCTCCAAGCCAGATTGTACGCTGCCCATGTTGAGGACGATCTGGAGCCTACCACCAGTTGTAGCATCCTTCATTGCCTACATACCAAAGATGCTCCGGCATTGGGGTTGGTGTCCTGTCCGTCTCCTTGGCAAGCCCACGGAATCTTCCCCACTGTGAACGAGACAAAGCATCCGCTATATATACCTGGTATATGCAACGTCCTGAAAGCAATATCATGTCATAGGCAGCCAAGCACAAAAACCCGTAACAATTTCAGAATTTGTTCATCTCTTGCAGACTGTCTTCTAATGACCTCCACCACCGCCAATGCAGACCTGCTAGCGCCCTTCCCAACCGCCTGCAAAACGTCCTTCCTGCTCTGACCACTTTGCATGCAAAGTTAAGATGCCTGAGGAGTACCTGCACGCCCTTTACTGTTACCTTCCGTTTTGGATAGCATACCGTTCAACAATTGCAACATTTTAACTTTCTTGTCATCTGGCAAGCGAGCCCGCTTTGCTGCAGAGTCAATCTCAATCCCTAAGAAGGACATGGCCATGCACGGACCCATTGTCTTCTCGGGTGCCAACGGCACCCCCATGTCGCCCATGAGCTCATGGAAGGTGCCCAGGGCTGCCTGGCACTCTGTGAAGCCCGTTGAACTGACAAAGAAGTCGTCCAGATAATGCGTCACCAACGTGTTCCCTGTGTGACGCGTGAAGTACCACTGCAAAAAGGTGCTAAAGCATTCGAATAAAGCACATGACATAGAGCAACCCATCGGTAGAGCCTTGTCCACGTACCATTTCCCCTCAAATTGGATCCCCAGAAGATCCCAGTCATCAGGGTGGACCGGAAGCAACCAGAAAGCCGACTTTATGTCACACTTTGCCATCTCTGCAGTCGCATCCGTGGTCACCACTAGTGACATGGCCACGTCAACTGAGGAATAAGAAACTAAGGCCGCCTCCTCATCAAGGAAGTCATTAACCGATGACCCCTCAGGCCATGACAGGTGTTGAATCAGCTTGTACTGTCCCACCTCCTTTTTGGGCACAACCCCGATTGGTGATATGGGGCCAGATGTAGGTAGGCTTTTACCTGTCGGTAACGGCCGAATTCACCAGTTACCGACCGGTAAAAGCCTTATGAGTTGTAGGAGGCATTTTACCGATTTGGTAATTACTGAATCGGTATTTACTGATTCGGTAATTACCGTTTCATCATTTACCGATTCGGTATTTACCGAATCGGTAAATGATATGTAGGAAGCACTGTAAACAGTGCTTCAGGGCTTTAAGGATTCGTTATTTACCAACAACTATTAGTTGGTGATAAATAACGAATTCCTATGTAAATGCATAAATGTGCATTTACACCTGTGCCATGTGACAGACATACATGTCCTTAGGGCATGTATGTATGCCACATGTGCACACCTGCACTAATCAGGGGTTCAGCAGGGTGTCAAAGTGACACCCTGCCACCCTTGACTATTTTACAATTTGGTAATTGACATTCATTCCTATGGGCTTCAAGGCCCATAGGAATGAATGGCAAATATCGAATTGGTAATTACCGATTCGGTAAATACCGAATCTTACCGATTCAGTATTTTTTACCAAATTTTTTCCTACATACCATTTACCGATTCTGAAATACTGAATCGGTAAAATTTGGTATTTAAGAATCGGTAAATGGAACTTACCTACATCTGTCCCATAATCAGGTTTTCTGTCGGCCAATCCTCAAAGGGGTTTGCCATTCTCCCCTCCCGCACCTCCTTGTCCAATTTCTCACGCACCACCATCTTATGTTCCACCACTGATTTCAAGTTGTCTGCCCACCTCCTCTGTCGTGGACACCGATACCCCAAATGGAATCCCCACTGAAACCCTTCAATCAAAACCTTTGCTGCCCCCTGGTCCCCATTCCCCCTCAGCCCCTCCACCAGCTTCACCAATCTAACCGGCGTAGGAGCTCTTGGGCTCAGCGCCTTGCATTCCCTTGCCCTCCCGAGTGCTCTGGAATTGCTGAGATGGGCCAGGGGTGCTGCTACCTGCCTGCTGCTACTGCTGGTTTCTCTGTGGTTTGACGCCCCAACACTTAACAAGGTTGTGACGCTTCCCACACTTTGAGCACTTGTGCCGAAATTTGCAATATTCCCTCGTGCATAAGCCTTTAATAAAGTCCCAGCACCCTCCCGTCCCTGATTGTGATGTCCCTGCGCCTCCAACCCCTCCCTGTGTGGGCTTCCCCTGAAAGGGCCGGTACACCAACCGACCTAAACACAGTCTTACCACCTGTGGTCGACCCCATGGTATGCTGCCACAAATCCGTGTCTAGTTCCCCCCATTTAGCCTCTGGGTCCCATGCCATACTCGCTCGAATTTCCTCATCATACTGCACCCAAGCATATCGGCCCCCTGTGATCTGTGCCTTCCTGGTGACATCCATATATTTGAATAATGCTACGCAGCGTTCGGGAAACTTCTCACAGTACACACTGGAGTAGATTAAAAATGCCACCGTCCAGTTCTTAATCATCACTGGCACCTTAGGCCTTTTAGCCAGCTCATATTCTTCCTCCTTAGAGCCCTCTTTGGCCCTTACCTCCCTGTGCAAGAGCTTCAATAGTTCTACATACTCCCCTTTCCATATACGCTCCTTGGTGGCCAACATTAAGTGTGCCCCTAAAGGTTTTGTCAACCGCATATATGTCAGTTTCTTAATCTTCAACTCCTTGCTATGTAAGGGGTCCTTGCCCCCCCAGCCGCCTCTGTGTTCGTCGCGCTCTCTACTTTAGTGCCCTGATCCGCCCCCCGGCCTCCTGTCCCACCCCTGCATCCTTAACGTACTTACTCTTGTACAGTCTCCCCCCAGGCACCCACCCACCCCGTCCCCACAGATACCATTTTTGATTTGGCCCGTGGTCTGTCAACCTCACCTGGTTCCAAAAAGGGTGCCCGGACAGGCACTGACTGGCTCGCTGCCTCTTCCACATAAGCCGCTGGCCGAGGAGCCCTCTCCACGGGGCCGTGTTCTCTCTAGACCTAGCCGCTGTCGCCCTTCTGATCACGGGTGCCTGCAACACACTTTGAGAAACATGAGAGGGCCCCCCTCCTCTGCCTCCCTCAACTCCCCCTCTTCGGGGGTATCTTTGTCATAAACAAGCACAATGGCCCTTTCCTCCCGAAGCCCTCCTGTTGCAATTTTCACACACCTGGCCTTACCGGGCCCAACCTGTCCCATACCGGCCCTAACGGCCCCTGCACGACCTCCGTGTGGGGGAGCCGACTGTACCCGCCGGTGCCCCCCCAAGTGTTGACCTCCGTGCAACTCTCCATCCGCTGTTAAAATTGACCATTGCGCTCCAATGGACGTTTAGGCCAGCGAAGCAGTGCCGGGCCTTCGTGTGCTGGCCGCGACAGGGTCCCCCGCCGGTATAAGATGCGCCATGCAGGGCTCTACCCTCCCTTTTCCTCAGTGTGCCTGGGACGCACCCCGCCCTACCTAGTCTGCCATGCTGCGACGCCCCCCAACCTGCAAAGAAAATGACATGAGAATGGGGACTCCCAGCCGGACGCCCCCTCTCCTCACTGGCTCTAACCCCTTCTGACCATGAGGGGAAAATATCCAACCCCTCCCACGCCCGAACTTCCCCCTCCGGTTCCAAAACCCCAAACGCATCCCCCTTTCCCTCCTAAAAAACACCCCCATCCCCTGCTTCTCCCCCGTCGCCCCCCCTCTCCGGCCTGGCTCGGGGCCCTCCCCCCACTGCACCGCTGGAGCAAGTTGGGGTCCTGTCTAGTCCTTGGGTCCTGCCACAGACCAACCTTTGCCCGTCCTCCCACCTGTGCCCATTCCCCTTCCCCCAGGGAATTCCCCCCCACCGACATCCTATCCCCCCTACTAGCACCCGGCGGGGATAAAAGAGGGGGCTATACGCAAAACCCTCTCTCGAGTCCCCCCCTTCCTCAACAAAGGGCTCCTGAACTTCTGCACGCCCAGGGGGGGCCAGACCAGCCAAATCCCACGTGCCATCCTGGAGAAAGTCACCTGCCATGCCTCTCAAACCCCCCCCACCTACGCCCGCCTCAGGCCAAACTTTCGCGCCTTCCGGCGGGGGGCTGCCTTCCCCGCCATCACTCAGCCCCTCCATACACCCGGACACTCTCGCTCCACCGCCCCCCTTTCCCCCTGCCGAATCCTCCCCTACAAACGAAAGCGAGGGGAAGCGCCGCCTGTTGGCTCACGCTCCCCCCGCACCCTGCACCGCGGGGGTGGAAGAAGGCCTCCCCTGTAAGCTGGAAGACAGAGGAGGTTCAATAAAGTGCCTGGCAACGCTGCCAAGTGCAAGAGTGGTCTTCCCACCCCCGTGCCCAGACCCGCCCACTTACCCCGACAACGCTTCATTCCTCGCCTGTACCCCCACAGCAGGGTCCGTCTTCTTGACTCTCTGGCGGCCCCGCTCACTCACCGGCGAGGTCCGGACTCTCTACGGAGACTGGCATGCGGCCACCGCCGCCGCCACACCTTTAGAGGCCTGGCGCGTGGGTCGCGACGGGCCCGCCACTTCGCCCACAACTAGGTCCATCCGGCCTGCTTCAGAGAGCAGCCGGAGGGCTTCAAGTACGCAGTAGTCCTCGTGCGCCATCGCCGCTTCGAAACGCTGCAAAAAAGGCAGACTAGCACCCCACTAACCGCACTAACTGTCCCTAAAAACAAAAACTACACCTAAGCACCCAGCCACCAGGTCACCAAACCCAAAATGGTGGCTGGGAGCAGGAGCCCAACCCCTTTATTGTTGGGCTCCTTTGGGCTATATTAGGGCTATAATTTTATGAAGCCCAAAGACAAAATGTTGAGCCTGTGCCCAGCTTCCCCCCTCCCCCCGCCCCTCCCAAACTGCCGGGGGGGGGGGGGGACCTCCCTGCAGTCGGCTACTCCCCCAAGCCCCTCTTTAGCGTAAATGTTTTAAAGCTCCGCCTCTAATTACACTGGTCAGGCCCTTGAGACCCCCCAGTTTTTTCATCCCACTTAAAGCCCTGCTGGGCGGGGTTATTTACATTTAACCAAAACAAGAAGACATGGCATTTTACTTACCATCTAGAGTGGTGCTTGGTATTTTACAGTTAAAAATGTGCGGGAAAGTGTCGCATGATTATTAGCGCCCTCTATAGAATGCTAATCGGCTCAACCAAACACAATGCTGACTAACCACACTGATATTAACAGCTGTTATCACTGAGTAGACGTTCATAACGGCTAAATATATCAAACCTTTTGAAAATGATCGCATCTTTAGATACACCCTCCAACTTAAGGCCTCTCCTAACAGCTCCTCCAAAACCTTTGAATGCCTTTCTCTTGAGCTTCAATTGCAACACCGTTCACCCCTCAGATTCCATGTCATTTACCGCCCGCCTCGTAGTGGCCCTTCGTTTATGAATGAACTCACCGACTTCATCAGCGACCAATACTCGCGAAGTGACAATCAGACCTTCGTGGGTGACTTCAATCTCCACTGGGGAGTACCGCAAGACTCCTCTGCGAACTCACTGGCCACTTTCCTCTCTGCAAACGATCTTATCCAACACTGCACTGAATCAACACATTCTAAGGGCGCAATTCTAGACCTTGTTATTTCTAAAGCAGGCATGCTTTCTACCTCTACCCCAATTCATGTAGATTGGTCTGACCACCTCCTCATCCCATTCTCTCTTCAACTTTCACACTCTATAACTCTTGGCCAACCCAAGAGGGCCATCTCATGGTTCCGGGATGCCAAAAATATTGATGTTGGTCCCCTCTGTGAATCAGCTTTGTTATCACTTCCAAGGCTCGACCCGAACCTAGATGTTGACGAACTCACCTTCCAATGCCTCATAGTTCTTGCAGCTGAAATTAATAACGTCGCTCCACTCAAAAGCAAAAGGTTAAGGCCCACTCCCTCAGCATCTTGGTTCAACAAATCCCTTTATGAGGAAAGGAAGCAGCTAAGATGCCTGGAGAAACATTGGAGGCAAGTGCCCTCCTCCGACAATTTGGCCATGCTTCGCTCAGTAAGATCCAAGTACCACAAGCACATCTTCCTTGAGAAAGCGACACACTTCAAAACCCTCCTTGACTCCGCCAAAAATAGACCCAAAAAACTATTCGATCTCATCAAAATTCCTAACTGCTCTCCCCCAACCTCCAAGGTGGATGATTCTACAAAGAGAGCAGCGGACTTTGCTATTTTCTTCGATGAAAAAGTGAAATCACTTGTGGATCAGGTCGCTCATCCTACCCCTCCAGAGGAGCGCAAATCCTTAGCCATTTGGCAGAGCTTTGACCCTATATCTGAAGATGCCCTTCTCAAGTGCATACGAGAAACAAAGCCATCCAACCATTCTCTTGACCCTATCCCCAGTGCCATTGCCATTGACTTCTATACCCACTCCCTCTCCTATTGGACCACTCTGATCAACCTCTCCCTCTGGCAAGGCTCCCTTCCTGCCTCCTTCAAAACTGGGCAGGTCACCCCTCTTCTTAAAAAACCCACTGCTGATGCGAATGATCTCAACAACTTCCGCCCCATCACTAACCTTCCCTTTCTGGCGAAGATCACTGAAAGATGTGTAGCAAAACAACTCTCCCGTCATATCAAGGACAATGATCTTCTTGACAACTGTCAGTCCGGCTTCATTCAAAACTGCAGCACTGAAACAGCTCTACTGCAAGTGGTTGATGACGCGTTGAGGATACTCGATTCAGGGGGGTCCTGTCTTCTAATTCTCCTTGACCTCTCCGCAGCCTTTGACCTGTCAATCACAACACCCTCCTCAATATTCTTCAACAGAGAATGGGCATGGAGGGCACTGTCCTTAAATGGTTTGCATCCTTCCTTTCTGGCAGATCCCAAATGATCAAAATAGCGAACAGTCTTTCACCTCCTGTGGCGCTAGGTCAAGGTGTTCCCCAAGGCTCGATTCTTGCTCCCACACTGTTCAATCTCTATCTAGAACCACTGGGAAATCTCCTAAGTAAATCCGGGATTCACTATCATCTCTATGCTGACGACACTCAACTCTACCTCAAGATTGCCTCTACTCACGATCTCTCCATCCTAAGCTCCACTCTCGACTCCATTCAAAACTGGATGTCAACCCATCAACTGATTCTGAATCCCTCCAAAACTGAATTCCTCCTCTTCTCCTCCTCACTCTCTCCTCCCCCGGTTCAATCATGGATGGATCAGATGAATCTACTAAACAATAAACCCATCATTGTCGACAGCGCCAAATCCCTTGGTGTCATACTAGACAAAAAACTCAATCTAATTCCCCAGATCAATTCCATTGCAAAATCTGCTCGATACCAACTGCGCCTTCTTTGGGGCATCCGTCGCTTCTTCCCGGAGCGGGACCTTATAACCCTGGTGCAATCACTGGTCCTCTCCAGACTCGACTACTGCAATTCTCTTCTTACTGGCCTCCCCAAATCCCACTTGTCCCCACTTAAGTCTGTTTTCCACTCAGCAGCTCGTTTCATTTATGGGGCCAAAAGAAGCGATCACATCACACCGATGTTATCCACCCTCCGCTGGCTTCCCTTTGAGGCTAGAGCTATCTACAAGACCGCTTGTATCACCCACAAAGCCCTGCACTCCTCTTCTCCTCGCTACCTGGCGAATAAACTGAAACTCTCTGGAGGCTCTAGACCTTCACGCAATGCGGAGAATCTACTGCTTGAACCTCCCACTTTCAAGAAGGAAAGAACGATGGCCCAATCCTTTTCAGGCAACGCAGTGAGAATCTGGAACTCATTCCCGCCTCAGCTCCGGACCACCGCCTCCTCCCAGGCCTTTAAAAGGGACCTCAAAGTTCTCCTCCTCCAGAGACACCCCCAAAAGTAATTCACGTCCTCTCTTTTATATAAAGAAAGACCTCCCACTACGGAAAATTTCTACTTTTCATGTCCATGGAAGTGCCTTCCCAGTGTGTTCTTGTGGTTTGAGTGTTTGCCTTTTATTGCAGTATTATCCATGTACTTGTGTTTGGTACCCTCTTGCAACTTGCACTCACCACTTTGCCCCTGTAACACACGGTTTGCTTCCTCTCACATGTTTTTTACCTTGGATACTTGCACAAGTGCCACCTTCGCCTACGTAACGTTTGTTCTTGTGCTTGAGTGTCTAGCATATATTGCAGTATTATACCTCAAATTATACTCTATTTTCTCTTGTAGCCTGCACACTTGTCACTTTTTCCTCCTGTGCACTTTTTACTACCTCATGTATTTTTGGTTGCTCACAATTTTTACTACCTCATGTATTTTTGTTTGCTCACAATGATCACTTTACCGTATGTAACGTAACGTATGCTTTTGCACTCTGCTGTTCGTGTAATGTTCTCAGTTTGTATCATTTCTGTTCCTATTGTAAAGCGCTCTGACGCCTTCGGGTAAAGTCCGCGCTATATAAAACTGCATAAATAAATAAATAAATAAAATAATGTGGCATTTACGGCTTCAAGGTCCTATATGATGACCCAGTTAAAGACAGGTAGGTAGGTAATCGGTGAAGATGGAACCATATGCTCGAATATGGATTAAGCTTCATTTGTGATTCGACGGGACCTGGTGGGTTTGGAGTTACATGTTAAAAAAGTAATTTTTTTCTTCAAACGCTCCGTGTTGACATAAATCGAATCAAGACTAAGTTTTTTTCCCTTATACAATATTGCCATCTACCGAATTAAATTCAAATTGCATTTGGGTTTGACCCTCATATTTATTTATTTTTTGTAAACTCCGCGTTGGAAGATGTGTTTGTGTATTGATCAACGGATTAAATTGTTCTTTGTTCGTTATTTCGAGAAATATATATTTTTTAAATACATTTATTGAAGTTACATCCTACAAAACGTCGCAGGAATTCGTGATTGTACTAGCAATATTTGCACTGCATGGGTTCGGTTTGTAGGCAGGAAAGAAAAAGTAAGCGTCGCAGACTTTTTTGTTTAAAATGATTCATATGATTGTACAAACTGAATATATGAAGGTTTACGATTTTTATTAAGGGATAAAATAACTGCTAGGTCTAATTAAAGAACATACTTAAATTTTGTATCGCCTAAAAAAAGAAATCCATTCATAAAATGAAATATTGTTCTCCTATTAGGCACCCCTGTTTTTGACATCTTTCATGGCCTGTAAGATACTTTTGTGGGTCAAAGGGACCTCTCTGCCTTTCACCTTATAAATTGAAAAAAATGCTGTTTGGGACAGCACAAAAAAACTATTTGTCACCCCCCACATGCGACGAGGAACATATCTACCATTGGTGCAGCATGTGCAGTGGCACTGGGGTCCAGAGCCGGGAAGGCCCCCTGAACTCTGATAATTACTGCATTTTTTTTACATGTTAAACATTTATAAAGCGCACTATGACCATACAGCTATCCTGGCGCTGGTAGAGACTCACCGGGGCTCCAGGGAAGGAAGAGGAAGGGAAAAGCTGCAATTGAGATAATACTAAGGGGCATATTCTCAAGGAGTTATCAGCGAGTTATCAGCACTTTATCGCAGCCACAGTCGTGATAAATTTATCACCCCATTCACAAGCTGGTGCTAACAGCCCATAGCACCAGTTTAACTGCAATAGCAGACGCAAAAAACATCACCACAGACGACCCCGGCAACTATCGCTAATGAGGTGCAGAGTAGGTGCCAAAAGCCGCAACAACACCACTCCGCAACATTCTCAACAAAAAGCCAGATCAGCGAAACGACCATGAAGCATGCAATAAGGCACGTTAGCAGCAGGAAATTAACACCTGCTCTGACCTGGTGTGAAGTTGGACGGCAGCCTGCACTAGAAAAGGGAGCCCAGCCCACAGTCACGCCTGAAGAACAGATACCATGGAGCCGCTGAATATGCGGTGTCGGACACCCAAGAGGGCCACAACACCCAGGAACCCCAGACCCGCCTGGATACCCACCGCTCCCCCCCCCCAGACCAACACTGAGGCAGCGCAGCCAAAGGCAGCAACCCTCAGAAAACGCACCAACCTCACAGACCCAACACCAGAGAATGTCATTGCTCACTACATGCTCAAAGGGACAACCCTCCTCCGCATCCTGACCACCATTATCCACAGGCTGACGGTACCAACATCCCACCTCAGACAAAGCTGCTGGCCGTGCTGCACGTGTTGACCTCTGGTAGCCTCCAACCAACATCCGCCTGAGATGAAGGAGTCACACAGCCAGGTCAATCTAAGTCCCTCACAATGATAATGGATGACACCATCATCTGAGTACCCCACTATCTATACTTCCCACACAGTGCGCAGGAATAACTGGAGACCAAGCAAGGCAGCTGCCACAGCTGGCTTCCCGCACGTGTCAGGAGGCAATTGACTGCACATATGTCCTACTAGTGGCCCCTGGCAACACTGCACACAATAAGCGCTAGAGCAAGCGCATGAATCCCACCAATGTGCAGGCAATGGTGGACCACCGGGGAATCTCCGCCAACGCTGAGCCAATCACCCAGGCAGTGTGCATGATTCCTACACCTCTGACAGTCCATCATCAATCTGCGCTACCAGGATGGCACCTACAGAAATGCACTGCTTAATGGCCAATACCAAATGCACAAACCACGCACCTTAACTCCACAATCATGCAACTCACTACACAGGAAATGCACACGCCATAAGCACAGATACAACATGCACACCCACCAGACATGACAGCACAACTCACTGTGGGAACCTGGGCCAGCCATGCACATAAGCCATCATCGGCATGGCACCTCAGCCACACAATAGCAGAATGTCGGAAGTGGTGGGGACCAGGCATGTGCAAAAGAGGCAAGTGACCTATGAATAAGAATGTACACAATGCCAAGTGTGGCGTGGATGTAATGGCCAGACTGCAGTATGCAGACCACACACATATCCATGTTGACACACACCGCTGGTGTTTGGAATGTAGTGGATAGTGGACGCAACCATGTGACCCCCAGCCAGTGCGGAAGATCGCGTAAATGTAGCTTGTTACATCACCCCCCGTAAGCGGAGTTGGTTGGCCCGGCGTACGCCAGGCCTGCGTAGGGGTGTGAATAAAAGGCACGTAACTCTGGGGGTGGTCCTCCTCTGGAATTCCCAATGTCTCTGCCAGGGCGGCACCTCTCACCCCGCCATGATGCCAATGCCATCAGTGTGAGCGGGGTTGCCTGCGATTTTATGCTCCTGATGCACCCCGGGACGCTGGTCCTCAAACCTGTCTTACCCGCCCCTGGGTACCCAGGCCTCAATGCCCACCTTCCGACACCGGCGAGTGTTGAAGAGGTCCCACCACCGGCCGGTGTATGCTCCGAGCCCGAGGCCAATGACCCTGGCAACCTGCTATGACCGTCAAAACACACAAGATGATGGACGGAATGTTGCACAACAGTCACAGATCTGGATTTAATTCATCATTATTTTGCTCACCAAGCCACCCCAGTTCAGACATGGCCATATGCAAATCAGTCTTGACCTTGTGCCTCATGGGAATAGTCCAGACCGAACTGCCAAGCCATGTCTTCCCTGGACTGCAATCAAGCATCCTAGGACCGGTTTCTGGCTATCAGCCGTCTTCAGCCAGGATAGCTTGACTCCAGTGGCGTAGTGAGCACGGGACCCACGTCTGGGCATACCCTTCCCACATAGGGTGAACAGCAAAACACACAAGATGATGGACGGAATGTTGCACAATGGCAAAACATTCACCCCCAGTCACAGATCTGGGTTTAATCCATCGTTATGTTGCTCACCAAGCCACCAAGTTCAGACATGGCCATAGTCAAATCAGTCTTGACCCTGTGCCTCATGGGAACATCCAGCCCGAACTGCCAAGCCATGTCTTCCCTGGACTGGAATCAAGCATCCTAGGACCGGTTTCTGGCTATCAGTCGTCTTCAGCCAGGATAACCTGCTACGACCATCACAGCCTTCGTGAGCAAGGCCCGCAGTACTCCTTTTTCGTTTACGTACTTCACTGGCTGACACAGCGGACTAGTTTGTCACACATTTGGAACTGAGTCTTGATTACACCATGGCAGAGCACATTAATTATGGCTGAGTTTGTGTCACTAAACTTCCTTCGATGTGGTGCCACCAGGTCTTATTAGTGCATCACAACCGCAAGATTCTGTGGGCCTACTGCTCTCGGCCTACCCTGCGCTTGAGTAGGTCACACAATTGGAACTGAACATTGATTATTCAAAGGCACGGTACATATCATTGCAAGCAAGGAGAGGTGTAAGAGGATAATGTTTTGCATTTGGGAGGAAAAAAGGATCATTGTTACGGAGGTGATCGAACACTACAGACAACTGCCCTGGTATCACTAACTCAGTGCATCGCGAGCCTACGACACGTGGCTGTGGGCCACTGCTGACTGCTGTCTCCGGCCTACACTGCGGTCCAGTAGGTCACAGAGTCTTGATTTAGCAGTGGCGGAGTTCATTTCAGTGTACCGGCATCATCGCAGACTGCATCCCCTCCCAGCCCCGGTGCCACTAAGTCTGTTCCCCGACATTCATGGACACTCTCTGGTCGAACATTGGTGGCATCTGAGTCTATGGACTAGGCGGTAGTCTTCATCCTCATGTACCTGATACCGAATTGGTGGCAGCATCAAGGCTGTGGCACTCCACTCCTCCATTTGCTGCTTCCGGATAGCTTCTGCCCTCTGCATCATGCCCTGAAGGACACCTTCCACTGTTCCCCGCAACCTTCACCTTCGACATCGACGAGGACTTGCTCAGTTTGCGTGGCCTTACCTCAGTGGACCGCAAGTCACCATCCAGTGGCGGTGTGCCTGTGCCGGCCGCTGTGCATCCGGGGCCGCTAACTCTGTACAGCTCAAGTTAGGGACCCTGTCTGAATGAATATTCGATGACCTCTGTGACGGTGGTCTTGAGCTCTTCGACGCCATGTGTATGTGGCCCTGCGCTGTCCACTACCTCTGCCTCAACTGTGGACCACCAGGGCTCACACATTAAATCGAGTCTTGACCGGCCGGGACGTCACATCACCATAGGAGGCTCACGCCACCATCGCCAGGGCCAACTCCAACCACCATTTGCCTGAGTCCAAACAGTGGTACTGGCAGACTAATGGAGTTGCTCAGACCTGTCGTTGATGCCATCATCTGCCTGATCCCCTGCTCAGAAATCCAGGTGCCATTTGTGAGAAGTTATCCTAGCATATGATGTCCACTAGTTCTAGTGGGCACCTTGCAGCAGTCTAATCAACCCTTATTGATGGTGGTTGTAAAGTCAACCTTATAGAATGGACCAGCAGTCGTCAGGCTAAGACTTCCGAGAGCGAATTAAGCTAATTGTTTTACCAATTATAATCCCTAGTACCAAATGAAAGCACACCACACAAGGTATATATCAAATATATATATGTATTTATTCTAAACACAACCCCCTCGGCACTCTTTATGAGGTCAGAGGTAAAAGTACATTACAAGGATATCAATTAGCATACGATAAGTTTCACAGTATATGTTTTTCCTAGGGGCCTCACAAACCATATACTAAAATAGTGGTATAAAAACAACGTCTTGAAGAGAAAGTAGCCCTGGGGCCTAGGGAATTGCTGGGGATTCTAGGAACAAGCAAGGGTTAGGAAGTAGGAGGCCCACGGGAGCCGCGTGCAGTGTCTAAACACAGCCGCGGGTTACCATTGACTTTCTATGGGAACGAACAAGTTACAAATTTACAGCTTAAGGATACTTCCGAATGGACTACGATGGAACCCTTTTAGACTTAGGCACTAGGAGGGCCAATACCCTTGAGACTACCAAAGTACTCGTGTTACCACCCCACGGAAGCCGGGAGCATAGGTGTCTTTTGATGTCGAGTTTCGTCGTCGATTTCAATGGAGAGCTGCAAAGAAGTGCAGCAGGCGACCAGAGGAAAAGTGTCCGGGTGGATCCAAGGGTGAATCAAAGATCTGAAGAACCTGAAAGCAGAAGGGACAGAGTCTGGGTCTCTTGCCAGTGACCAGGATGGCGATGGAAAGCTGCCAGCCGCTGTCGGGTGATTTCAGGTGAAAAGGTGATGTTTGTCTCTTCAGCCACGAGGTCCAGGAGGTGTCAACGACAACCAGGAGCTGGATTCGAGCTGTCCCACGAAGGATCTAGTTGACTGTGGTGTCAGAATCCAGATTGGACCCAACAAGCCTTGGCAAACGCAACCCACGCAGGATGTTGATTTTGGCTTCGTTGCAGACCAGCAAGAACTGTGTCGCTTCTCCTTTGTAGGGAAGCTGTAGCAAGCCTGGAGCAACCAGAAAAGCAATTTTGATTCAAAAGTAGGTCTTCGGGGGGCTCACTAGCCAACGGACTAGGAACCAGGTAGACACGTCGAGCTAAAATGCAAAAGCGGGGCCCACAGGACACTCGTGGAGTGTGGGCCTCTGAGCTTCAGTGCAAATAGTGCTCGGGGCTGGGGCTTCAAGCACCCCAATGCACAACTTCGAGATACCTCGGGAAGTGAGTGCAGCTTGCAAAATGCATATGTCCAGGAGTTCCGGTCCCATGTCTCTCGTGTCTGCCACGGGTATCAGCTTTGCTGTGAACGAAGGTCGGGATCAGAGATGTCTGGAAGTCCGTGTCCTGTGTCACAGATTCTTCAGGATCTGGCGGGAGCCTCGAAAATGCAGACCAGCAAAGTTGCTGTTGGTGCCTGTTTGAACAGGGTGGTCACTCCTTGACCACAAGGGAGATGTCTTCCGTCTTCCAGACGAAATGGAATGTCGAAGGTTCAGGATTTATGTTTCATATTTTTGTCCAGGGTAATCTAAAATCCTAGGGACTTGGGGGCATATTATCAAGCCTGTGCGCTAAAATTATCGCCGCTTTATCGGCCGAAAACGGCCGATAAAGCGGCGATAATGGGCTTGATAATATGCTCTGTGGTATTCCAATCGAAGCCCATGTTAGATGTCTTCACATCTAACATGTGCTTCGATTGGAATTCCATAGAGCATATTATCAAGCCCATTTTCGCCGCTTTATCGGCCGTTTTCGGCCGATAAAGCGGCGATAATTTTAGCGCACAGGCTTGATAATATGCCCCTTGGTTCCTATACTTATACTAAGATTAGGGGCTGGATTACCTTTAAGGTCCCTCCTATGGGTGGACCTGGGAAGGGGGTGGGCCCCCCCTTTCCCTTTGTTTTCGCGCCGGAGCTGGGGCAGAGTACCCCAGCAACCGGTTTGAACTGGGAAATGCATGGAGCACCTAGTGTGCCCCAGGCAATGTCCGGAAAGCTTTCACTGAATGCAGCCCTCCATGCCCCAATACACAAAAACCTGCACCTCCCTGGACAGGAAACCTATTGTCCAGGCCTTCCCTGCCCGAGTTTCGTCCAGCAGCAGGAGGGCAGACTCGTGTCTGTGGCAGCAGCATCCATTTTGTGATGCTGAGGCTTTGTTTAACTTTAACCGAGTTTACCAGTAACTACATGTATTCTCGCTCTAGAAGGGTGGAATGCTACCCCTGCTGCCAGGACTGGGGGGGGGGGGGGGGATAAGACTCCAAAGTGTTTGACACCTTACACGACATGTTTTGATAAAGTCAAACCAAAGTTAGCATTAACCGCAAGGATTATAATGCACTTAAGAGTATATGGTATGGCTATGTCATAGAACAGCTATAAGGAGGTGGTTCGGAAAGCTGCAGAGGGGCTCTGTTCATGCTAGGGCACCCTTTCACATAAAACCAAGCACTCTACCTCCAGGATTGTCGAGGTCTGCCTTAGGAGTGGCTTATAGGTGTATATGTATCTATATAGGTATATAGATATAGGTATACTATATCTAAGTAAGTGGTGATTACATCACCTTACCCAGGCTGTGTGAATAGACCTGTGGTGTCAGTTTGGAAGGCAAACCAGGGATGGCACAATACATGCTGCAGCCCTGGTAGGCCTTGGGTGCACCTATGCCCTGGGTACCTAGGGTACACTATACAGGGGCTCACAAGGGTGACCCAGTAACCAATGTGGTATGTACCTAAAGTACATGGTATCAATTTAGAGAGAGAACAGCTAGGTTGTGGGCCTGATTAGCAGGGCCACAGACAGACTAAAGTAAAAAAACAGAGAATCACAGCAAAAAGTGGGAGTAACCATAGGAAGCAGACCCTACTCTCCTACACAAACTAACCTTGACCAGTTGAGTCTTCATGTTCTAAGTGGAAATATCTGGAGAGTCCGCCTGCAGTGGCATGGTTACTCCGAGGTCTATGTTCCACTGTAAAGTCCATCCCCTGTAGGGAAATGAACCACCTGAGCAGAATGGGATTTTCACCCTTCATCTGTTTTAGCCACAAGAGGAGCTTATGGTCTGTCTGAACTTTGAAGTGAGTACCAAACAAGTATGGCCTCAGCTTCTTCAGGGCTCAAACCACAGCAAAGGCCTCCCTCTCAATAGCTGACCAACGTTTCTCTCTAGGGGTCAGCCTTCTGCTAATAAAAGCTATTGGCTGGTCTTGACCATCTTTATTCAATTGTGATCGCACAGCCCCTACCCCCAACTCAGAAGCATCTGTTTGAACAATGAATTCTTTGGAGTAGTCTGGACTTTGCAGAATTGGTGCAGTGCACATGGCCTGCTTCAGGTCATCAAATGCCTTTTGACAGCTGACTGCCCACTGAACTTTCCTAGGCATTTTCTTGGAAGTTAAGTCATTAAGGGGTGTCACAATGGAACCATACCCCTTGACAACTTTACTGTAGTACCCAGTCAGGCCCAAAAAAGCTCTGACCTGAGTCTGGGTGGTTTGAGCAGTCCAGTCCATTATGGTCTGGATTTTGCTCTGCAATGGTTGAACCTGGCCTCCATCTACAAGGTGGCCCAGGTATACAACCTGACTCTGCCCTATCTGGCTCTTGGTAGCCTTGATAGTTAGGCCAGCCTTTTACAGGGCCTCCGAAACATTTTTCAGGTGGATCAGGTGATCTTCGCAGGTGGAGCTAAAGACAGCAATATCATCTAGATAAGCTATACAGTAGTCATCCAGGGCTGAGAGGACTTGGTTCACCAACCTTTGAAATGTGGCAGGTGCATTTTTCAGATCAAAGGGCATTACCACAAATTGATAATGTCCACCAGGGGTTGTAAATGCTGTCTTTGGCTTTGCATCATCAGCTAGTCTGATCTGCCAGTAGCCAGCTGTCAGATCAAATGTGCTCAGAAATTTGGCAGAGGCCAACCTGTCTATGAGCTCATCTGCCCTGGGTATTTGATGGGCATCTGTCCTAGTGACAACATTGAGACCTCTGTAGTCCACACAAACCCTCATCTCTCTCTTACCATCTTGGGTGTGAGGTTTTGGCACCAGGACTACTGGACTGGCCCAAGGGCTCTCTGAGGGTTCAATTACTCCAAATTCCAACATCTTCTTGACTTCTGTCCTGATACAGTCCCTGACATGATCAGGTTGCCTGTAAATCTTACTATTAACAGGCAGACTGGCCCCAGTGTCCACTTCATGAGTGCACCAGGTAGTCTGACTTGGAGTCAGTGAAAACATATGTCTGTAGGCCTGCAGAACTTGTCTGCAGTCATTCTGCTGTTGGTCAGTGAGGCTGCCTGCCAAAGCTACACCATCAACTGACCCGTCATCAGGGTTCTGAGAGCAGGTCTGGGAGAGGGTCACTCTCCTCCTTCTGTCCTTCATCAGTAGCCATGAGCAATCCCATATCTGCCCTGTCAACATATGGTTTCAGTCTGTTGACATGAAGCACCCTGTGGGGGCTCCTGGGAGTTCGAAGATCAACCAAATAGGTGACATCTCTCTTCTGTTCAACAATAGTAAGGGGTCCACTCCACTTGTCTTGGAGAGCTGCCGGGGCCACAGGCTCCAACACCCACACTTTCTGTCCTGGCTGGTAAACAGTCAGTACAGCCTTTTGGTCATGCCAGGTCTTTTGCTATTCCTGGCTAGCCTCAAGATTTTTGGATGCCTTTTTCATATACTCAGCCATCCGGGAGCGGAGACCAAGTACATAGTCCACAATGTCTTGATTGGGAAGTTTGAGAGGTAACACCCATCCTTCCTTCACCAGACAAAGTGGTCCTCTTACTGGATGCCCAAACAAAAGTTCAAAAGGGCTGTAGCCAACCCCCTTCTGTTGGACCTCTCTGTAGGCAAATAAAAGGCAGGGCAGTAGGATGTCCCATCTCCGCCTGAGCTTTTCAGGGAGACCCTTAATCATGCCCTTTAAGGTCTTGTTGAGCCTTTCAACTAGACCATTGCATTGTGGGTGATAGGGTGTGGTGAACTTGTAGTTCACTCCACACTCCTTCCACATTGCAGTCAAGTAACTAGACATGAAGTTTTCACCTCTATCTGATACACCCTCCTTAGGGAAACCCACTCTAGAGAAAACTCCCAAGAGGGCTCTTGCCACAAAAGGTGCTGTAGTGGTCCTAAGGGGAATAGCTTTTGGGTATCTGGTGGCATGATCCACTACCACCCAAATAAACCTGTCCCCAGAGGCTGTTTGGGGATCCATTGGTCCAACAATGTCAATCACTACTCTTTCAAAGGGAACCCCCACCACAGGTAGTGGTATAAGGGGGGCCTTTGTAGTGCCACCTGATTTACTACTGGCTTGGCAGGTGACACAGGAGCGGCAAAACCCCTTGGTGTCTTCTGACATGTGGGGCCAGTGAAAGTGAGGGAAAAGCCTGTCCCAAGTTTTCTTCTGCCAAGATGTCCTGCTAAGGGAATATCATGGGCTAGTGTCAAAAGTAAGCCCCTGAATGCCAAAGGTATGACCAACCTCCTGGAAGCACCAGGCTTGGGGTCTCTAGCCTCTGAATACAGGAGCCCTTATTCCCAATAAACTGGTGCCACCAGCATTCCCTGCAGCCTAAGCAGCAGCTTGCTGTCTGAGGGGTTCAAGAGAAGGGCAGTCCAACTGCGCCTGCCTCAGATCTGCCCTGGAAGGTCCCCCTGTCCCAAGAAACTCAACCTGATCAGGCTCAAGCTCTTCTAGAACAGTTCCTTCTACAGGCTCACAATCCGCTTCCTCGTAAGGCTGATCCTCATCCTGAGGCAGGGGGTAAGGCACATCCCTAACCCTACTGCTCCTTTTCCTGGTAGGCAACTGGTCCATTATTCCAGAATCCAGTGCCTGTTCAGTGTTGCAATTTTTGACCTGTCACATAGTCACAGCAAACACATGTGCTGAGATGCCTAACATTTCTGCATGTGTCCTATACTCCACTCCACATGCCTATGTCCCCATCACAGATCAAAACAGCTTGAGTTGGTACTCTGACTGGGCCAGAGTCCATCTCAGTTCCCAGGGTTAACCCTACTACACCCTTCTGTTGAGAACCACCACTTGGAGTTGTACTAGGGGGAACAGTTGCCTTAGGGGCAATGGTGGCTGGAGCTGTCTCCTCTTGGTGCAATCACTGGTCCAGTGAGAATGTACTTTACAAACCTTGCACCATGGTTTTCTATGACCTTCTTTCTTTTTTGATTGTTGAGAACCCCCACCATTAGAAGCTTTTTGGGGACCTTGAGAAGACTTCTGGTCTTTTGCTTTCTCCCCACTCTTTTGGTCTTGCTTCTTCTGGTCACCACCTTGGTTCTGTACCTTCTGCTTCACCCTGGTTCTGACCCATTTGTCTGCCCTCTTACCCAATTCTTGTGGAGAGGTCAAATCAGAGTCAACCAGGTGTTGATGCAATAACTGGGTCTGACAATTATTAAGAGTCTGTTCTCTCATTATAAGGTTGTACAATCCTGGATAGTCACTTAATTTACTGCCCATTAACCAGCCTTCCAGAGCCTTAGTAGCACAATCTACAAAGTCTATCCAGTCCCGAACTGTGTCTTCTGGGTGTCTCTGAACATCAACCTGTACTGCTCAGTGGTTAGGCCAAACCCATCTATCAGAGCACTCTTCAGGACAGTGTAGTTGTCAGCATCCTCTTCTCTAACAGTGAGGAGCTTGTCTCTTTCTTTGTCAGCAAAGGAGAGCCACAAGATTGCTGCCTACTGACTCTGGGGTACCTGCTGTACTTTGCAGGCCCTCTCCAAAGCAGTTATCCACTTGTGGATGTCATCCCCAATCTGATAGGGAGGGACGATCTTGTTAAGGTTTCTATGGTCATGAAACCTACCCCAACCACTAGGGATATTTCTGCCACCAGTGGGCTCTAGCCCACACCATTTTCTCTCTCTTTCAAGAGCCAGGGTCTCTTTCTCAAGGGCAATTTCTTGCCTCTTGATCATAGGCTTGATTTCTCTCATCCTAGCTTCATGCTCTTTTCTCTCAGGGGATGTTCTCCTCCTGTGAGAGGAAGCAAAGGACCCTATTGATGAACCAGAATGGTGAGATTCTCCTGAGAGAGATCTCTTTCTTCTGGGTCCACCAGTAGGCCTACTTGGGGGGATAAAAGAAGGCCCACCATGGCCATCCATATCTCCAGGTAGCCCTGTGTCTTCCAGATGGGTTTTAGGAACCACATTCTGGTCTTCATCCTCTTCTTCAGAGTCCTGGTGGGGAGCCCCACTAGGATCCTCCTCTGATGATGGATGGCCCCCATCCCTACTACCATGTGCCTCTGGGTCTGATGCTTTTTCCAAGTCATCTGCCACTAAAAGATTTACTAGGTGCTGGGTGGTTGGACTCTGTCCTTGTCTTAATTTTCTTACGACACACAATCCCCTCAATTCTTGGAAAGTGAAGGTGTCATATTTAGATGTCTGCCCTTGGCTGACATCTGGCAGAGAGGCACTACCTCCTGCTCTTAAAGACATGACTAGTGAGGTGTGGTGTGTGCACCTACCTACACTATTTGTTTTCCTACTAGAACCTCTCTAGAAGTTGTAGTCAGGGTGTGCTAAGCCCTTACCATCTACAACTGCTAAGTTCAGTAGAACTTATGTATAATAAGACTTGATTTATATGTACCTACAGGTATCTTGATATGAATTTTCAAATGATATTCTCAAGATTATTTGGTAAAACAATGCCAGCTCTTATCCTATTCGTTGCACACCAATGTGAGCAGTTAGCCTGACTTTTGATGTCTACTAGTTCTAGTGGGCACCTTGCACCAGTCTAATCGACCCTTATTGATGGTGGTTGCAAAGTCAACCTTATAGAAAGCTATCCTAGTGGTAGCATGGACCAGCAGTCGTCAGTCTAAGACTTCAGAAAGCGAATTAAGCTAGTTGTTTTACCAATTATAATCCCTTGAGTTCCAAACGAAAGCACACCACACAAGGTATATATCAAATATATATGTATTTATTCTAAACGCAACCCCTCTGCACTCTTTATGAGGTCAGAGGTAAAAGTACATTACAAGGATTTCAATTAGCATATGATAAGTTAACAGTATACGTTTTGCCCTAGGGGCCTCACAAACCATATACTAAAATAGTGGTATAAGAACCATGTCTGGAAGATAAATTGGGCCTAGGGCCTAGGGAATCACTGGGGGTTCTAGGAACAACCAAGGGTTAGGAAGTAGGAGACCCACGGGAGCCTCGTGCAGTGTCTAAACACAGCACTAGGTTACCATTGACTTTCTATGGGAAAAGTTACAAATTTACAGTTTAAGGATACTTCCGAATGGACTACGATGAAACCCTTTTAGACTTAGACACTAGGAGGGCCAATACCCTCGAGACTACCAGAGTACTCGTGTTACCTCACCCATGGAAGCCGGGTGCATAGGTATCTTTTGATGTCGGGTTTCGTCGTCGATTTCAATGGAGAGCTGTAAAGAAGTGCTGCAGGGGACCAGAGGAAAAGTGTCCGGGTGGATCTAAGGGTGGATCGAAGATCTGAAGAACCTGCAAGCAGAAGGGACAGAGTCTGGGTCACTTGCCAGTGACCAGGATGGGGATGGAAAGCTGTCAGCTGCTGTCGGGTGATTTCAGGTGAAAAGGTGAAGTTTGTCTCTTCAGCCACGAGGTCCTGGAGGCATCGACGATGACCAGGAGCTGGATTCGAGCTGTCCCAAAAATGATCTAGTTGACTGTGGTGTCGTAATCCAGATTGGACCCAACAAGCCTTGGCAAACACAACTCACGCATGATGTCGAGATTGGCTTTGATGCAGACCAGCAAAGTCTGTGGTGCTTCTCCTTTGTAGGGAAGCTGGAGCAAGCCTGGAGCAACCAGAAAAGCAAGTTTGATTCAAAAGTAGGTCTTCGGGGGGCTCACTAGCCAACGGACTAGGAACCGGGAAGATATGTCAAGCTGAAATGCAAAAGTGGGGCCCACGGGACACTCGTGGAGTGTGGGCCTCTGAGCTTCGGTGCAAATGGTGCTCGGGGCTGGGGCTTCAAGCACCCCAATGCACAACTTCGAGATACCTCGGGAAGTGAGTGCAGCTTGCAAAATGCAGGATGTCCAGGAGTTCCGGTCCCACGTCTCTCATGTCTGCCACGG
Organism: Lissotriton vulgaris; assembly: GCF_964263255.1. Lineage (NCBI taxonomy): Eukaryota > Metazoa > Chordata > Amphibia > Caudata > Salamandridae > Lissotriton > Lissotriton vulgaris. Next base: position 726,169 of record NW_028243062.1, on the reverse strand, counting down.
GTCTCAGCTTTGCTGTGAACGAAGGTCGGGGTCAGAGATGTCTGGAAGTCCATGTCCTGTGTCACAGATTCTTCGGGATCCGGTGGGAGCCTCGAAAATGCAGACCAGCAAAGTTGCTGTTGGTGCCTGTTTGAACAGGGTGGTCACTCCTTGACCACAAGGGAGATGTCTTCCATCTTCCAGTCAAAATAGAATGTCGAAGGTCCAGGATTTATGTTTCAGAGTTTCGTCCAGGGTGATCTAAAGTCCTGGGGACTGGGTTCCTATACTTATACTAAGTTTAGGGACTGGACTACCTTTAAGGTCCCTCCTATGGGTGGACCTGGGAAGGGGGTGGTTATACCCCTTTCCCTTTCTCCAGTTTTGCGTCAGAGCTGGGGCAGAGTGCCCCAGCAACCGGTTTGAACTGGGAAATGCATGGAGCACCTAGTGTGCCCCAGGCAGTGTCTGGAAAGCATTCACTGAATGCAGCCCCTCCTGTCCCATTACACAAAAGCCTGTCTGGGGAGGTGCCAGCACCTCCCTGGACAGGAAACCTATTGTCCAGGCCTCCCCAGCCATAGTTTCATCCAGCAGCAGCAGTGCAGCCTCGTGTCTGTGGCAGCAGCATCCATTTCGTGATGCTGGGGCTCTGTTTAACTATAACCGGGTTTACCAGTAACTACATGTCTTCTCCCTCTAGAAGGGTGAAATGCTACCCCCTCCACCAGGACTGGGGGGGGGAGGGGTAGTATTCCAAAGTGTTTGACACCTTACACGACATGTTTTGATAACGCCAAACCAAAGTTAGCATTAACCGCGAGGATTATAATGCACTTAAGAGTATATGGTATGGCTATATCATAGAACAGCTATAAGGAGATGGTTCCAAAAGCTGCAGAGGGGCTCAGCTCATGCTAGGGCACCCTCTCACATAAAACCAAGCACTCTACCTCCAGGATTGTCGAGGTCTGCCTTAAGAGTGGCTTATAGGAGTATATGTGTCTATATAGGTATATAGATATAGGTATACTATATCTAAGTAAGGTGTGATTACACCACCTTACCCAGGCTGTGTGAACAGACCTGTGGTGTCAGTTTGGAAGGCAAACCAGGGGTGGCACAATACATGCTGCAGCCCCTGGTAGGCCTAGGGTGGACCTATGCCCTTTGTGCCTAGAGTACACTATACAGGTGCTCACAAGTGTGACCCAGTAACCAATCTGGTATGTACCAAAGTACACAGTATCAATTTATAGAGAGAACAGCTAGGCTGTGGGCCTGATTAGCAGGGCCACAGCCAGACTAAAGTAAAAAAAACAGAGAATCACAGCTAAAAGTGGGGGTAACCATAGGAAACAGACCCTACTCTCCTACACCACTGACTCAGTGCACCGCAACCCATGGACCGTTACTGATTGAGTTTTGTGCTGTGGAGAGTTTGCGCAGCAATGTCACCTCAGGCAGTGTGGGAAACCTAGGACGCTGATGAGGAAAATGATGCCGGTCTAACACACCCCACTACATCTGCATCGGGAATATCCCGAATGGACACAATCCTAGTCATTTTCATCACATGAGCGCGCTCAGCTCTAATGCCCCAACCTCAGTGCACTGCAACTCACGGACACTTCTGTTTGAATGTTGGGTGACCTCTGTACTTGCTCAGGCTCCCTCCATGTAGCTCAGCAGTTGACTCTGTTATGCAGGTGCTTTCAGTTTCCGTTGCACTGGTGTCCACTGTTCAAGTTGTTGCCAGCACCAAGCGCTCCGTGCGGGCTGGCTTACACTCACCCCATACACATCCAGCACAGGCGTCACTGTACATGTGGCCCTGCCAATAAAGGGGCCGGGCGCAAGTGCCTGTAGCCAGTTCAACATAATATCTGCTTGTGTCCCTGTGGTCTTGTTGTATGCATGAGGGCTCTGGGCCCTACGATATTACATTGTGCTGTGTACAGCAGACGCAGGCATGTCACCGCAGGCAGCGCGTAGTGCTTGGACATGTAGCTCTGTCATCACCCACTCAATTCGTAAGGTAAGTGGATTGGGCTGTTGTACGCAGAGCCAACGTCGGTTGTGACTGATATTTGCGTGCCCCTGGGCATGGTTCTGTACTGGGAAGGTGCATCTGCATGTGTCTCCATGGCAGTGTGGGTCTCCTTTGTGGGGTGTAGGTGGTCCCTGAAGGATAATAAGACACCCATGTATGTGATCTAGTTTGCCTTCCATGGGTTCGGACCCCACCGGCACCTGTTCGGCTACCTCCTTTTGGTGTTCTGACACCTGGCATTGGGGGGCCATGTGTGGGTCGGTGGGGTGTTGTGAGCCAGCCGTGCTTACAGGTGCTTCCTGCTGTGTGGTCTGTTGCAGGGTCTATGTTCGCCTCTAAGTAGCTTGTCTGCCCTGGTCCTGGTGGTGGGTTGCGTGGTATGTCCATGGGCTGTTGTAGGGCGTTGGTGTCGAAGGTGTGGTGGTCCTCTCAGGCATCACTGATGTGTGGTCTTCTGTGCTCTGCTGGAGGTGTTGTGTGTCCCTCTGCAATGTGAAGGGGAGATGCATGTTGGCATTGTTTGTGTTGACATGTGTGTGCGCATTGTTCATATTTTCATGCAGACTGTAATGACAGTTGGCGCATTGTTCTTGTTTACATGCAGACTGTATGACAATGTACTTTGTGACTGTTTGGGAGGTGCAGGATTTAGATGCGGGACCGTGTACATTTGGATTACATGACGGATGTGAGGTTGATCGCGTACATTTCCATTTCAGTTTCCAGCTCTGTCAGATGTAGTAGGCCTGTTTCTCCGCGTGTGCGGAGCCTGTTGTGTCCTCTGTTGTGCAGTGTCGGGTTTGCGCATTGTCCCACATTGTCATCAATGTGGGTGTTCTGTTCTTGCTATGTGTGTGTGCTGGAGTGTGCCACGGGGTACAGGGACATGATCCAGGGTCATTGTGGGTGTGCAGTGTGCTACACATCGTTGTGCATGTGTGCCATTGTGCCCATCTCCCCTCATCCCCTCAGTCCCTGGTCGTTACCCACCCTGTTAATGTTGTGTCAGGTCCTCTCGAGCTGTGTCCATACTCCCTACTTCTTGCACCGTCTCCACACTGATGACTGTGACCTCCATTCCCTTCAGCTCCTCTTGTGGCGCAGGACTCCCACCTCCTGTCGCCTTTGCTGCCTTCCTGTTGGCAGCGGGTTTGTGCCTAGTTTAGATTATCACATCATCCCAGCGCCTATTGGCCTCCTCGACACTTCGACTGCATTCCCGGTGATCTAATTGTGGGTCAGTTGATTGTAGTGTTCTGTCACCTCCGTGACGCATATCTGGTTTTGCTGCAGACAGCAACCCATCTTCCTCTCCCTCTTCTCCTTGGCCTTCCCCGACCCCCTTGTTCCTTGCTGGTGGTCTGTGGGGGTTGTGGGGTTCACGTTGGCCTCTGCGCTCGGTCAGGGTGCATCCATGTTGCTATTCGCTTTGGATTGTTTCTGGTGTGTTGTTTCTGTAGCTTTTATAGTGCATTTTCCCGCCAGACGTGTGGGGTTTACAGGCCTGGCACTGGTTTTCGCTGCTTTTTGTACCGCAATTGGCCTCATCGCCTCATTGCGACATGGCGTTGATTTTAACGCGGTCATTTGACGGGTTATCTGGTGGCTATCACATGGTACCACTGTGTTAAGAATGCTTCATTAACACGGCATAATTTTCCCGCGATAGACTGCGATGTTGGAAGTTGCGTTAAGTTACTTTTGCAATGGTTATCACATGTTCTTGAGAATACGCCCCTCAGAGTGATAAGTGCTACAGTATAAAGTGCTACAATAAAAACAGAAATTACTTCGGGAAGAGTCAAGCTTATATAAGTTAAAACAGCAGAGAAAGAGGGCATTTTCCTTGCGTGTACCTTGTAATAGCCTGTAGATAGGGATTTTGTTACATGGAATCACACAGATTACCTTAGTGGGCAAGGTGGTTGTTACCCACTTTGACAGACCCTGAGGCTAAAAGATTTACACTATGATAATCCTTATTTGACTCTCCCAATGTGGGCCTGCCAGGTTTAGTTGTCTGCCAGACGTGGCAGACTAATAAAAAATCATTAAAAATATGTACATACGGGGGAGGAGCCTAGCCTGCAGCCGAGATGGCCGCCTAGTCTCTCGGCTCCGCCGACCCTTGTGCCCTTCTTCATTATCCTGCCGCACATCCTGAACCTCCATACGACGCGCTCACTCGAGAGGTGCTCCTGATCACGTAGATGTGACTCTCGGCGCAATCTGAGCGATACCGGCGGTGAGGAGTCCCTGTGTACTTCCCGGCCCTTTGAGGGATCGTAGCCGGGCCATTGCCTGTGGGGGACAGCCGGAAACGACCACAACAACAGCGGCCGCCGTGGTGGAGGAGGAGCCGGTCAACTGGACCTGCAGTGTGGCGCTGAGCTTCTCGCCGCAGCGCTTCCCTCCGCTCGGCAATACTACGCGCCTGGAAACATTGTACCGGCGCTTACACATTGTATCCCTGCCCGGCTGGGAGGTGGTCTGGACTGCTTCTTTGTTGCTTCTCCTCCGTAGCGGACGCCATTTTCTGCATTGGGGACCCCGCGCCTGCCAGCGGAGTCCCCTGCTCATCTCGGGGGCTAATTGTTTGCCGGCATTCTCGCAGTTGGAGCCTCCTCACGATCAGCTGTCTTCATGTTTCTGCCCCAGCGGAGCCTTGCAGATCCTCTGCAGAATCGTCATGTGTCGATGAATGACAATGGCGACTTGCTTTCTGAAGTGCTCTGCTGCCGCTCGCCCTGGGCGGGGGTCAATGCTGCATCTTCCATTCTGGATACACCGCTGGGGCTTCGTGATATCCTGGATGCTTTGGAAGATCTACGGTTGGCCTTTCGTGACACTGCCAAGGGTCTGGGGGCCCGGCTTGATGCGATTTCTCCGGCCGGCTATGGTGGTTCTTCAGCGCTGCACACTACGCCACATCCTCAACCTGTGTACGGTGACTTGTCTGCCCTGAATAATGTGGAGGCGACGGATGTGCGAGCCTCAGTTTCCGCTGCAGCACTCTCCGGATTTGCTTTGAAGGAGTTTGACGATAATGATCCTTCGCGATGGCTGGTGCTTCTGCTTCGGACGCCATGTTTTTCATCTCCTTTGTCCTCTGATGGCAAGCCTCTTTGCGTCTTTCTGGACTTGCTGTTCGCGCATCGGCCTGCTGCTACGCTGGAACTCTTGCCTCGTCTTACTCCCTACTGTACTCTCCTCGGACAGGCTGTGGTGGCTTCTTTTGACTTTTGTGGCCGACCTCCCAGCCAGGTTGACTCATCCCAAGCGCCTCGACTTCTGCAATGGTTTTCACGGTTGCCTTCTCCGTCCATGTTGGCTGTTTTAGAACTGGACTCCGTCGTCATGCCGGTTCGAAGGGGACAGGGCTGAGGATGTTTCTCCTTTTTGTTGCAACCTGCTGCGTGCATTGCTGGGGCTGTAAATGAGTATTGTATTGATTGCTTTGGTTATTTCTCTGGCCCTCCTCCGGTCTTATGTGATTCTCTTTTTCCTTCTCTTTCCTTTCTTCTGAGTTTCGGGTACTCTTTTGGGGCGACAGACACACTGCTAGGGGGGGGGGGTAGGCCGTAGCCTCTGCATGCGTGTAAGGTGGGGGGGTATTTTCCTTGTTCGTTTCAGTTCCTATGGGCCTCTCTTTTTTCCTTTTTCTTCTTTCTGCTCTTCATCTTCTATTCTTTTCTTCTCTTATTTCCTTGGGTCAGGGGGTGGATTGGGAATTCGTGGGTAGCGGCTGGAGATCATTATGTTGTGTGTTCGTCCTCTATCCTGGCCTACTCGCTTCCAGCCGTTTGTTTTGTGATAATGCTTGCTGATTTCTCTGATGACCGTTGCCCACTTCTGTCCTGATCGTATTGTTTGGACTCGGATCCTTCTTGACCTTTGTTGCTATGGACTCATTTAAAAACTTTAAAATTAAACCTTCATTATCCTACCTCTCGGCGGCGCATTTACGTACAGTGTAACTCGGATTAATAGTGCCTGCTCTGATATGCTGCTCAGTCGCTTAATTGCTGCTGATGTGCCTTTTTATTGTCGAGGCCGGCCGGTGGGTTGTAGGCCCGTATCTGTTTGCACATATTGTCTAATAAAGGTTTTCCAAAAAAAAAAAATATATATATGTACATACATATATATAGATCCCAAGAGGGCCTTTGGGCCCACCTTTTTTTGGTCTTTTGGTCACTGGTCTGCTTGTTTATCAATCAAACTCCGGTTCTGTCCATGACAGAATACACCATGGGATAATGGGCTTGTTCATTTTAGCAGCTGTCTCTTCTTATTTTCTACTTTTGTTACCCCCCCCCCCACCTCACCTGTACCTCTAGGTGCCAGCCGACACTGTTCCAATGCGAGTTCGCAAAAGTGTACAGTGCACATTTTCCCTAAGAATTTCCATAACTCTATCAAATGCCAGGACAGGTCTGCACAGAAAGTATTGTTTTACAGGATAAACTGAGCACACATGTAAAAGACATAAATCACACACAAGCCGAATCGAGGAGGGGAGTACAGTATTTCACACTGCGGAGCAGCAAACCAAGATATCTGTTTTGTCCTGAAGACAGGGATCACAAGCAACCTGCCAGGAGTCGCAAGCTGAAGTCTAGCGATCACAGCTGCAACCTCTAGTGAACTCTAAAGGATGTCTATGAGCTAGGGGGCTGGAATTATGTGGCAGTAGAGGAATCACTTATACAGTGAGGTTAACTAAATTATGTGGCATATGCAGCACATTTTGTAGCGTTGTTACTTTGGTATTCTTTTAAAAATGTATTTATTTAAAGAGTTTTATATAGCATGGACAAGACCACAAGGGTTATCAGAGCGCTTTACAGAAAGGTAGTTACAGGGTACAAGTAATAAATGACATTAGCACAGGAAGGCCCAGAAAAGGACAACATTGGTCACAACAGCTAAACATTTCAAAAGGAGGGACGAGTAAGAGAGCGAACCCTTAGGTGAGACCGAAGGACTGACCAAAGATTCTTTCAGCAGAACCTTTAGACTTTCTAAATAAAGGAGCAAGAGGTAATATCACAGCCGAACAGGACAGGACAAAACTAAAAGACAATAACAATCAGTGCAGTTCCCTCAAGACACTGGTAATGTAGCACGTTCTTAAGTGGGCTGGGGGACTACCCCAGCAATTTCTTCATCAGAATCAGTTTGACTTCCCTTTTGAAGTAAGCTGTGGAATTATCCAGTCTTAATTCCGGTGGTAAAAGAGTTCCAAATTCTAGGAGCAATACCTGAGAATGCTCGATTGTAAGTTTTCTTTTTTTGGAATTTCTGTGGTTTAAGTAGTAAGGCGCTGGAGCCTCTAGAGGATCTGGAGCCTCCTGAAAGCTCAAGTTTTGTGCAAGATATAGTGGGGTGTTGAAGTATAAAGCTTTTTGAGTCATGCAGGTCATTTTTAGATGTATCCTAGCTTCATACGGGAGCCAATTAAGAGCTTTTAGCTCAGGCGAGATGTGATGATAACGTTTGGAGCCTGTGATGAGCTTTGAGCAGAATTGAGATAGGCCTTGAATGGAGCCATCTTCGCTCTTGGAAGTCCACAGAGGGTTGCACTGCTATAATCCAGCTTAGAGATCACTAATGCTTGCACCGTGGGTTTGAGGGTGTTGTGGGGAAGGAACGGTTTTATTTGTTTAGGATACTCAAATAAAAGTTTGCTTCTTTGTTGAGAGCACTGATGTGATTCTGCACGTTCAGATGTCTATCAAGTATTAATCAGAGTGAGCTCATAGAGTCAATGATGTTTGGAGTGCAGTTGAGGGCTGTCAGTTGGTGTACCCATTTTGCAATGACTGGGGACTGTTTGTCAGGGGCGATGAGGAGTAATCCAGTTTTGAGAGCATTCATTTTCAGATGATTGAGTTTCAGCCAACTTTGCGTTTCCTGAAGAACAGAGTTGAGAGATCTGTTATTCTCTGAGAAGGAGACTTTCAGGTACAGTTGTATGTCATCGGCATACATGTGACAATGGATGTTGGACACTTTCAGGATTTCTGCTAGAGGTTCATGAACAGGTTGAAGAGAGTAGGTGATAGAGTGGACCCCTGCGGTACCCCCAGAGTAAGCGGAGATTGGTTGGACAGGGACTGATTAACCGTCAGCCTTTGAGATCTATTGTGTAGAAAAAAATTAAAACCAGTTAAGTACCGTCCCTGATTACCCCATCCTGTGCTCCACTAGACCTATGAGGGTATCATGTTTGACTATGTCCAACGCAGACGAAAGGTCAAGTAGGATCAAAAGGCATGAATCAATTTGGTCCAGCATATGTTGTGCATTATCCACAATGTGAATAAGAGCAGATGCCGTGCTATGGCCTTGCCTGAAGTCCGATTGGAATTTGTCAAGAAATTGGAACTGTTCAATATGTCTACATAGTTGGGTGTGAACACATTTCTCAAGGAGTTTTGCCAGCGTAGGAATGGTGGAGATTGGATGAAAATTGTGAAGATTAGACTGGTCGGCTGTTGTTTTTATAGGGGGGGGTGACCTGACCAGTCTTTAGGCAGACCAGTATTGATACTTGAAGCAGAGAGGCGTTAACTATCTTCGTCCAAAGAGGGAGTATGAATGATCTGATCTACTTGAAGAGGTTCAGAGGTACCTGGTGACTAAATGGTTGGAAAGTTTCAGAGTAGACAGAGTTTTTCGAATGGTGCTCTCGTCAATGGTTTGGAATATGCTCCAAGAGGCAGTGTTTTTCAGCTGGAGAACCAGACGTTGAGGGGGCACAACCAGCCCAGATGATATAACTGTGCCAGGTAGATTCTCACGTGTTGCCCGTAGATCCCGTTCAATCTTTGTAGATTTATCACGGAAGGAAGCAAACTCCTCACAGTTTGGCTGCTGACACTGTTCTGTGGAGGGTGGAATAAGTGGGTTGTTAGATTGAAGCTGGATGAGTTTAAACAGCTTTTATGGACGATTCCTTGCACGGTCTAGTGGTTCCCTGAAGTAGCTAGCTTTAGAGCTTCTGATGCGTTTGCTATATAACTTCAGAGAGATCTCAGCTGAGTAAGATGGACCATGGGGGGCAAGGATCTCCAGGTATGTTCTGCTAGTCTTAGATTTAGTCTCTCAGTATTAAGGTTCCCACTGTACCAAGGTTTTGAGATTTTGGAGGGTATACTTTTCAGTTGTAATGGTGCCATAGCATCTACTATGTTGAACATTGAGGGCCAGATGTAGGAAGCGTAATTCTGATCGGTAACGGCCAAAATTACCGAATTTCGGCCGTTATCAACCGGAATTAGGCTTTTCATATGTAGGTGGCTTCATTTCAGATTCTGTAATTTACCGAATCGGTATTTAAGAATTCGGTAAATTACTGATTCTTAAAAATACCGAATCAGTAAATTACCGAATCTGAAATGTAGGGAGCACTCAAATGAGTGCTTTTCCCATTTTAGGATTGGCTATTTACCACCAACTAGAAGTTGGTGGTAAATAATGAAAACCTTAGAAAAAGCATTTTTTTTGCTTTTCCAACAGTGCCATGTTGCAGACATGCATGCCCTTAGGGCATGTATGTCTGCAGCATGTGCACCCATACACATTTGAGGGGTGCAACAGGGTGTCAAAGTGTCACCCTGCCACCCTTCAATGTTTCCCCCTTTTACCGGATCGGTATTTACCGATTCGGTAATTGACATTCATTCCAATGGGCCTCAGGAATGAATGGCAATTACAGAATCGGTAAATACCGATTCGGTAATTTTTTCCGAAAAATTACCTACATCCCATTTGCCTGTTCTTAAATACCAAATCGGTATGATTCAGTATTTAAGAATCGGTAATCTGGGATCACCTACATCTGGCCCTGAGTGATTGTAGTGATCTGTGAGGTCATCGACAGCAAGCATGTCCGGGGGAGGAGGCAGGATGCTCTCTGTGCTGAAGGACTGATCATATAGGTTAATATTTCTCAAATTTGTTTGCCAGATTCTAGGTTTCTTCGTCTGAGATTTAATGTCTGGACCAAGTTTACCACAATAGTATCAGCTTCACAGTAATGAGTACAAGAAAGTTGCCTTGCTACTGCATGGTAAATGGTGTGTCAATGCAGAGCAACATATGTGGCAGCGGTTTTGGTAACTATTGATCAGCCTGAGATAGAAACAATTACTTCCCCGTGAAAATCTGCAAACTATGCAGAAGAGGGGGGATTTTGTGGCAGGTGCAACAAATCCATACTTATGTGGAAAATGAAAAAGAGGCACAATTGCACAATTCTAGTGGCCCTAATATACCAGTCATTTGTAGCAGAGCAATTTACAGAAATATTGCCAGCTTACTGGCTCATATTTAGTCAATATTGTATTTGTTGAGAATTAACCTAGTCACAGTGACTTAGCAGTCATCCGAGCAACATGTGTATTAAAATCCTCTGGTGCTTAATATTTTTAGACCTGTATCTGCGTGCAGCCTCAGACATGCATAAGTTGCAGGGGCATATGTACCAAATGTTACACTACACAGCGCAGCAAGGCATTGTGCTGGGCTGTATGACAGGGCAGGAATGTGGCATATTTAACATTATGTAGCGCCTTCCTGTCCTCTCCTTGGGCTGGCACACTATGCGCTGCCTATTGCCAATGTAGGCACCCTTGCACCATGGCGCAAGGGGTGCCAGCGTTGCAGGCAGGATTGTTTTTGTTCAGGAAGGGACATCTTCCTGCTCAAAAACAATACCCTGAGGTGTTTTCCTCTTTTTACATGTGCTACAGAATGCAACACATGTAGAAAGAGGAAAAACGAGGAGAAATAATCATATTTCTCCTCATTACACCTCTCTTGGGGAGGCATAGCATTTGGGTGCATTTCCAGGTCTACAACTCATGGTAAATCTGGGAATGCGCCAAAATCCATAGGTGGAAGTGTGGGAACACCTACGCTTCACCCAAGGAACGCCTCCCTCAGGCAGAGTGAGGCAATGCAGCACCTTGCTCTGCCTTGTGTTACACCAGGTTTAGCCGGCTACACAAGGTGGCTTTGTGTGGCTTGGTAAATCTCATTTCCTGTTTTGCGTTGTCCTATGTCCCTTTGCATGGTGCAAGGGGGAGGCAAATCTGCTCGTATGAGTTGCAATGTCCAGATAGGCAGACTGAAAACATAGCATTGGGTTGCAATGGAGCAGGAGGGCCTTCCTGGACTTGCATTGATTATCATTTCATGGGCCCAGTGTCCTGCAACAGAAGGAGCTGTGCTGGGTAACCCTATAAAAAAACATAATTGCCTTGAAATAACTCTGCAAAAGCTGACTATGACGCTATTTCTTTTGCATCTGTACAAACTGATTTTTAGTTGCCAGTACACTCCGTCTGTTCCTGTAGATCATTATCAATAGGCTATAAGTAGTGTCATGTCTACAAAAATATATTTAGTCTAATCATTTCGGGCCTGACCCCCATGGATATCATTTAGGGGTTGCCACGACCGTGACCGTGTTACGCCTTTTGTGAGCACTGATACTGTACTTGTGGCCCCTAGCATCATAGGGAGGAGTGAAAGGAGTGTGAATGGATGGAAGGACTGAAGCATGGACAAATGGAGAAGAGTGAATGCATGGATGGTTAAAAGTCATGACTACATGAATATATTAATGGTTCGATTAGTGGAAAGATGGATGGATGGATGGATGGATGGAAGGATGGTTGCAATGATGGATAGTGCAATGGTTGGGTAGATAGAAAGGTGATACATAGAATGATGGGTGAATAGATGGAAGGGTATATGGATGGATTGATGGAAGGAGTGTGAAAGAAAATCTTCTAAGCAGGGTTGCATTTGCTCCTGTTGCACGCTGGGTCTGGTCAGAGTGAGATATGTTTCAAGAGGGGGGTATTTTAATTTTTTGACTACTCCCTTGTGTGTGTTCTTGTGTTAAGTCATTGTTTTATCTTACTAGGGACTTAAGTGCCCTCGATAGGGTGGGGTCTGGGACTGCTTTTTAAATAACAAAGCTCATCGAGAAGGTGGCGTAAGGGCTCCTTTGGCCGCGATACCAACTGGTTGGTGGGGTTAAGGGCTCGGTGCTGTTGAAGTATCACAGCCCGGGTGGAGTGAGCTAAACATTGTTCTTAGAGTGACATCTACTGGCGGCAGGAGGCACTGCAGCTGCAGTAATTCAGCTGAAGTGTTTCTAGACTATAGATAGAGTAAGTAAGTACTCTTCGAAAGAGCTGTGGATCTTGGTAACATCTACTCTGATCCTACACAGCGACGTCTGCTGTCTTGGGCTAGGAGTGCTGCTACAATGAAGGCCGGGAGTGAGAAAGCCCGGTACTGCTCACAGTAACACCTGCTGGTCGGGGCTTGAAGGGCTTCTGAGATTACACAGTAGGTGGTGGTGCCACGAGGGGTCATTCGACGTAGACAGACTCTCTGGGCACACTACTGCCCCCTCCTCCGCTCTGCCCTGTCCCAGCTGCTGACTGTGGTATTCCGTCCCGACAAACAACCCGCATTGCGAGCTCATCGCACGGGGCCGTGATTGCAACATGGCGGCCTTGCGAATGTTATCCCACTGCGCATCAAGGGAGCACCTTCAGGGAAGGCATGCACGGACTGGAGCAGAACCCGCCCCTCACCCTCTCCATGTCTGACACCATCTACCCGAGCCTTCCCTGTGCACCTAGCTGCACTCTCCTATCACCAGACCCAGCAGTGCGTTCTTCTTCCTCGTCTCCCATTCCCACCATTTTCTCGCATCCTGTCAATCTCCTCCTGTCTCCCAATCTGCCTCTCCAGGGGCCTTATTTATGAAGGCCTTGCGCCACCGGTGCGTCACTTTTAACATGGGAAAAAGTGACGCACCGGTGGCGCAAGGCCTTCATAAATAAGGCCCCAGGATTATTACAACCTCTCTCCCATTCGTCTTCATTTATCAAACACCTATCTCGCGCAATAGCTCTCTTCCTTAAACTCTCGCCAAGTTTTTTTTGTAATTCTCTCCATATATTTCCCAAGCCTTTCATCTCCTTCCCTTTGTCGCCTTCTCTTCTCCCAGCAGCCTTGTGCTGTTCTTTCCCGCTCTTGCATTACATTTCTTATTTCCCCACTCTCCTAATCCCCTTCTTTCTCTCTCTCCGTCTTCTCCCCGCCGCTTGCTTGTTCTCCTCTTCCCATCACCAGGCTCTTCCCACACGCCGTCTATTCCCATGATACAATGTGAACGTGTGTTTTATTAAATTATACAGCAGGTGTCAGAGGTTTGAAAGAAATGGTTCTTTGAGAATGTCAGGCAAGTTGAATGGGGGCCTGCGATAATTATACACCAGTGAATATAATTACAGTAAAACCCATTTCTGTACAAAAGTGTAGAAGATCAGTGTTTAATTTGTATTTTATGACAATGGATATTCTGAATTTCCCCTTTTCCGCATGTTCCTCATTCATGTCGTCCTTCCTCTCTGCATCACCTCTCTCTCTCCCTCGTGAACTCTTTCGTTCTTTCTCTGCCTGTCTCGCTCTTTCTGCCTCTGGCACCCTCTCTGCAGTCTCCATCCACTCTCTTCCCCGCTCTCCTTCTTCTTTTGCTGTTTCTCTCTCTCTCCTGTGTCTGAGGCTATCTCTCTCCCTCTTTCTCCGATATTCTCTTTTTTCTCCCAATCTCTCTCACATTTGCTGTCTCTCCCCATTTCTATCGTTCGTTCTCTATGTACCTTGAACTCTCCATCTATTTCTTTCTCTCCCTCTTTCACTCCAACTCTCTCTTTTTCTGTCTTTCTCACCCTCGTTTTTCTCTCTTTATCGAGTCTCTTTCCTTAACTATGTCTCCCCTTTTCACCTCTCTCTCTTTCGGTCTCTGCCTGTTTGATTTGCTCTCAGTATCTCTCAGCGTTTTTCTTTCTCTCATTCTGTATTTTGCTCTCTGTCTCTCTCCACCTCCATCCCCTACACCTGGTCTCTTCCTCTCTCGTTCTTGTTCTGTCTCCTTTTGTTCTCCATCGTTCTATATCTTTGGTTCTCTCTCTGTTTTTACTTCTCTCTTTCCCTTTTTGCTGTTTACCTGCTTTTATCACCACTTCTCCAATGTGCTCCTCGCTCTGTACATTTAAATTCACCGGTAGATCCTTCTGGGCCCCGCTTGGCGCATTGCAAGAGATCATAAATACAGGCCAAGGTTTACAAAGATTTTGCATTACTTTTTTAACAGAGACCCAATGCAAAATCCATGTTGGTATTTACAAACAAACGCAAATGGTGATTTCCATTGGTCTGGAACAAAAAGTAATGCAACACAGCACAATGTGCTGCCTTGCACTACTTTGTATCAAGGTGTGTTCCTTTATGTGCTTTAGTCACATAAAGGATTCGTTTTTTTCTTCAGGAGTAGTTAATGCTAGCTTTAGGACGTTGAGTTGATTGTCCAGACCCACAGACACCCTTTGTTTCTATGATTGACTGTTTTTGGGTGTTTTGTCTGTGTTGGTCTATAAATATGCCCTAGGACCTTCTTTCCACTGGTTGTTGTTTAGTGTATGGGCGTTCCCATGTACCCACACATGAATTTTGATGCAGATCCAAATCTATAACAATTTATAAACATGGATTTGTGCAAAAATCCTGCACCCCTTGAGGCTGGTGTAACAAAGAGACATATTTGTATTCCTCCTGTTTTTTTCCTCTTTGCATGTGTGCTTCATTCTGCAGCACGCGTGTAAAGAGGAAAAAGCCTTAAAGCATAGTTTTTTGCAGAAAAGAGGCTCCTTCCTGCACAAAAACTAAGCTGACCACAACACAGACACCCCTGCATTATGGCGCATGAGGGTCTGCATTGGCACTTGGCTGCTGAACATGCACCAGTACAGGCAGACAGCAGTACTGTGCCACTTATTTGTAGATGTGCTGTAGTTCTGCTCTCTCCAGTTCATGCAATGCAGCACAGCAACTTCTCTTGATGTCCTGCATTGAATCAATTCTGTCAATCTAAACCTCTGTCTTTTCACTTCTCTTGATTAGGCAATTTTTATTTCCGAACACCTCCTCTAAACTAGGCGTGATTTACAAAATATCGAATACGCTTTAGCACAGTAGACATGTTCACTCGCTCCTTGAACTGCTATAGTATTATGGCGGGGGGGGGGGGGAGCTTTTGTTACACCATCCTGCAGGGCCGGACTGGGAACCCACAACAACCCTGGCAATTTTGTCATGCCAGCCCCCGTGGTGCAAGTGTGAAGCACTGCGGTCTTTGGTAGTGGTGGGTAGGGGGGGAGCAATATTGCAGGACCTCTGCAAAGCCGGCCCGCAGTAACAAATCCGACCTCCACCACTGCAAAACCATCCGCCACTCTTCCAGCCTCCTGGGAAAACGCCCAATGCCCGCTACGGCCAGTCCGGACCTGCCCGCCTGCACCAACAGCCAATGGCATTTAAAGAGAATGTCACTTCTTGCACCCTGCATAATAATTTTGCTGATGGATGTTCGAACCAGGTTGCAGTTTATGAAGGATTAGTGTTGAAATTACAGCAGAAGGTTGCCATGCCTGTTGCATCGCAGCATGCTAATCAGGACTCCTCAAACTCGCTCAGGGCCAAACACTCGCTGTTTTAAAGCTTGATTCAGGCCTGTTCTCCAGGGACATGGAACTCAGGAGAAAACTTGGGTAATCCTTGTGAGAAATACTGCTGTGGTCCATGGACCTACAGAAGATATTTCCGCTTTACTGTATCTGAGGCAGGCGGCAATGTCCCTCTTTTGGGTGGTTCATTTGGCTCTATAGGTGCGGGTGTTGACAATTAATTGCCAATGCCTAGTACTGGAAACTACTGACTCAAATTAAGCACGGATTCCCTCCCAACTGCCCCCTTCCATGTTGCTTCTTTTCCCTCCCACCCCTTACCAGTACTCTATGCCACTGCACTCTAGTCTATGCCACTATATTCTACACCACTGCACTTTACTCTTCACCACTGTACTCTACATCACTGTATTCTACACTACTGCAGTCTACGCCACTGCACTCTACTCTGTATCCCTCTACCCTACACCACTACATGCTACTCTGTGCCACTGCACTCTACAGCACTCTATGCCACTCTACTCGGCAGCAATCTATGCCACTGCACCTCATTCCAGTGCACTCTAAGCCACTCTAATGTACTCTGCACTACTCTACTCCATGCCACTGCACTGTACGGTGCTCTAGTCTACTTTGCACTCCAAGTCATGTCACTCTACTCCATTCCACTCTACGCCACTATATTCTATGCCACTGCACTCTACGCAACTGTGCTCTACAGCACTCTATGCCACTCTACACTGCACCACTCTATGCCACTATACTTTGTACCACTGAGCTCTACGCCACTTTAATCTACTCTGCAGCACTGCACTCCCTGCCACTGCACTCTACATCACTCTTCTCTGCACCACTCTACTTTATACCACTACACTCTTTGCCACTCGACTCTACTCTGCACCACTCTGCTCTACCCTGCACTACTCTACTCCACTGCACTCTGTTCTGCACCACTCTAGTCTATGACACTGCACTCTCTGCCATTCTACTCTTCGTCACTGCTCTCTACAACACTCTACTCTACTCTGCACCACTCTACACCACTCTACACCTCTGCCTGCACTCACCGCCATTGCAGTCTATGCCACTCTAATCTACTATGTACTACTCTATGCCACTGCACTCTACATCTCTCTACTGTACACCACTCTATGACACTGCACTCTATGCCACTGTACTCTAGTCTACACCACTCTACTCTATGCCACTGCACTCTACACCATTGTACGCTAGGCAACCACATTCTACTCCACACCACTGTACTCTCCTTTGCACCACTCTACACCACTGCAATCTACTATGCCTCTCTCTAATCTACGCCACTGCACTCTATACCACTGCACTCTATGCCACTGTGCTCTGCACCACTGTACTCTATGCCACTGCACTCTACTCTGCACCACTCTACTCTAGGCAACTGCACTCAATGCCACTCTACTCTATGCCACTGCGCTCTACACCACTGCACTCTACTCTGCACCATTCTACTCTATGCCACTGCTTTCTACTCTGCACCACTTTACTCTACTCCATGGAACTTAATGCCACTGCACTCAGCACCACTTTACTCTATGCCACTGCACTGTTCACAACTGCACTCTATGCAACTGCACTGTACTCTGCACCACTCTACACAACTGCACTCTATGCAACTACACTCTCCTTTGCACCACTCTACTATATATTACTGCACTGTGTGCCAATGCACTTTAAGCCACTCTACTCTACACCACTCTTGTCTACTCCAATGCACTCCATGCAACTTCACTCTGCACCACTGAACTCCATGCCAGTGCACTCTACTCTGCACCACTCTATGCCACTGAACTCTATGCCAGTCCGCTGAACTCCACTCCAATGTACACTTCACCATTCTATGCCACTCCACTTTACTGTAGGCCACTCCACTCTACATAGTGCAACTCTATGCCACTCTACTCCAATCCACACATTGCCACTCTACTCTACGCCACTCCACTCCACCTCATTTCACTCTATCTCACTCCAAGCCACTCTACTCCACTCCACTCCATTCTAAGGCACTCTACTCCACACCACTTGATGCAGTGCCACTCCACTTTACTCTACTCTACTCCACTCCACTCTATGCCACACCTCTCTAGTTTACCACACTCAGCTCAACTCTACTCTATGCCCCTCACCTCTACGCCACTGCACTCTATGCCACTCTACTCTATGCCACTCTGCTCTGTGCCAGTCCAGTCCACTGTATGCCACTCCACTGTATGCCACTCCACTGTATGCCACTCCACTGTATGCCACTCCATTGTATGCTACTCTACTCTGCACCACTCCAGGCTAATCTACTCCACTCTACGCCACTCCACTCTACACCATGACACTCTACGCTGCTGTACAACATGGTTAAAAAAACATTGGCAAAGCCAATAGATCTTGCGTAGGTGAAACCTATTGGGTTTACCAATGGTTGTTACCTTTGTCACAGGAGTGGACCCTACTGCCCAACCATGTGAAGTTACATGACTGTGTACTTAACTCACCCTTGGCCTGCATGAATTGTGTGTAGCACCAGACGGCACATGATGCTAGTGTGTGTGTGCTGAACCACATGTGTGTGCTTGTGTATGGTACATCACATGGAGGTCGGTGGGTTCCATTTTGGAAGTCCAGGGCCTGGAGAGGCCGGAGAGTTGCAGGCAGCATTGCCAGGACAGGAGATATGTGTTGCTGACATTCCTGAGTACAGTGGTGGAACACACACACTGAACAAAAATGGGCAGAGCCTCCTCTGGGTCCATCAAAGGGCTATTTGATTCCAGGAAGAGTTACTGGTCAATGCAGCCTGGGCTCATTCCCTGGAAGATGGTAGGAACTGACAAAGTTGGCACTTCTAGGGAATCTTGCTAGAGAGAAAGGCATAATCCTTTGACCCTTTATGTGGCATATTCCAGCGGAGGCCGAGAGCCAGGTGTGATCCCAGGTTACTTGCTTGGCTTGTGTTGTAGGTCTCTCAGAACTGGATCCATTCTTGCTGTGGCAGTCTGTCCTTTTGACAAAAGGCAGTGCATTGGAGAGAGCACTTCAGAGGAGCTGAGACCCCCATTAAGAATTTCAACGGCTAGACACTAAATCACATATGTGTGGAAGTCTGTACTGTACAAGTGGGAACATGAGCCCCGTGCTTTGTTGAACAGCACTGTCTCATCAGGTGAAGGAAGATCACTAAAATGTCTTGCTGTTGGAACCAGCACTGGTGGGGGGGGCAAGATCTGCCAGTCTTCCTGCCGGGTGAGGTGCCATCTCCCAGGAAGATAAGACCACTTGCCCTGACCCTGCAGCACCAGCCTTCTGCATGTCTGCCAAGACAATAGCCTCCTGTGAGGAGGAGAGCAACTAGTGTTTGTGTGCCTCCCAAGACCAGAGAGCCCTGTGAGAAGAAGAGTGCTTCGTTAGAGTGAGGACCAGCAGGAAACCTGTTGAGTGGATTCCAGTGAGAAAAATGTGCGATGCCTGGTCTAGCTGGGAACGTTGCAGGAGCGCGGCTATCCACATGATCTTGTGAAAGCTTGGGCCCTCATCTGGGTGTGTGGACGCTGTAGTTTGTTACCCTGAGTGCCTGGAGGGGGCCACCATGAAGTGCGGGCCGTCACCCATGGGAGCGCTGTAGTCGGTGGCACAGTGAGCAAGGAGGGGACCACCATGAAGTGCCGCCCATAGCCCATATGTGCATTGTAGTCAGTGACCCGATGTGCCAGAAGGGGGTCCCCATGAAACGTGGGCCGTCGCCTGTATGTGCACAGTAGTTGGTGTACCTAGGTGCCAAAAGAGCGCCATCATGAACACAATGAGGGGGCAGAGTTGGTGATTCTCTTGTGCCTGAAGGGGGCAGAGTTGGTGATTCTCGTGTGCCTGAAGGGGGCCACAGTGGAGACAGGGTCTTTACTCTGATTAGTCGTGCCAAGAATGTGGTAGAGAACACTTACTGATTGCTGCTGGAGCCATGAGGAAAAAACACAATGGGGGCCTTTCCGGGTGAGGAGGCCCGACGTATCATTGGGGAAAGAAAGTGGGAGCAGGGGCGGCCTTAGGCATGTGCAAGCTGTGCACCTGCACAGGGCCGCCAAACCCCAGGGGCCGCCACGCCAATATATATCCTTAATATAATATATATCCTTAATATAATAATCCTCTGAGGATGGATACATATTTGCGTGGCGGCCCCTGGCAGGGATTTGGCGGCCTCCGGCTCTGTTCCACTTCCAAACACCCTGACCCCCCCCCCTCTTCCGGGGCCCCGTCAGGACCCCCTCTTCCGGGGCCCCCTACCTACGCTCCCTGCCTTGGGCCGACATGAGCCTAGAGCCGCCCCTGGTGAGAGGTCTCAGACCTCAGATAAGGGAGACTGGAGCTTGCAAAGTAGTGCCCTGATCCTCCCAGGTCTGCTGAATGCCAATGGGTCAGATATGACTTCTGGACAATTGGGGTCTCTGCATGACCTTAGCGTTGATGCGCTTGTGAACTCTTAAGGCAAAGTATACACTTTAGGGTGCATGGGTCTAGTATGCAACACATCTGGGAATCACATTCATTATTTGAATGGGGAATAACCATCCCCACTAGAAGGAACAGAGGGACTCAGCCCCAGATAGCTCTAACATGCTGACCAGTAAGAGGGCTGTGTGGCTTACTGAATGTGTTGTACATGCTTTGTTGGTTTACATTAAATAATCATTTTTTAATAAATGTTAGTATTTAACTGAACAATCATCTTATTGCTGCTACTGTTCGTATGCTGAGTTATGAGCCTATTACCTACCCCCCCGAACAACCTTTGACTGACCAACCCGCTCTACAACTGAGAGTCAACTGCGCGGTGGGGTAGTACCTAGACTACTTACTCAGGACCCATAGTAGGTCGGGCTCTGGGACTTCAGGAGCAAAAAGGACTCAACCCTGCCGCTGGGCCCAGTAGCTTCTGCTTGCTCCATGGCTCTCCGGAAGGAGTTCTGCCACCATCTCACATGCATTCAACACAGCTCTAACTTGCCCTTTGGTCGGCTAGCACCACTCTCTCAGATACACTCAACATTCACCTTTTGCAATTCAACAATGCATCTCATCCTATTCAGTTCAGATATATCAATAATGTGTGTTACCCCAACAGAGCATGGTAGGCGTTCAGGGAACCTCATGCACACACACAGGGAATGCCATGCAGACACAGAGGGAACCACAGCAGTAGAAGCAGTAGAGCCATTTAAGTGACAAAGCGCAGCCAGACGAACACACCATTGTTCAAAGTTATACACTTGACTAACAATATAATTCTGCTCAACTGAATAGTCCCCTTCCAACTGTGCCAGGGACAAAAGTGCACCATATTAAAGCAAAATATATGGAAAAGCCCCCAACTACTTAATATGTAAAACGACTGTCTGGAACAGGGTGTGATGCCTTGGGACCAGCGGGTAGCTGCGATTGTGGCGATTTTGAAGCCAGAGAAGCCCCCATCGGAATGTCAGTCGTACCGCCCCATATCGCTGCTCAATGCGGAACCAAAAATATTAGCTAAAGTGATCACTAACAGGCTGCAAACACATCTGCCCAATTTAATACACCCGGACCAGTCCGGCTTTATGCCTAATAGAAACACCGCGCTTAATCTTAGATGCCTACATAATGCACTAGCGCGAGAACATGTCCTGTCGGAGCCATCGGCTGTCCTCTCCTTAGATGCCAAAATGGCCTTTGACATGGTGGACTGGACCTACCTCTTCACGGTTCTCCCACGCCTGGGCTTCGGTCCGAAATTCTGCGCTTGGATCCGGCTCCTCTACACGGATCCGGTGGCATGTATCACGGCGAACGGTCGACTCTCAGATGCTGTACCACTGGCAAGAGGGACTCGACAGGGATGCCCTCTATCACCGCTTCTGTTTGCACTAGTGTTGGAACCCTTGGCGATGCGTCTTAGAACAACCCCTCTTCTACGCGGTATAACGTGGACAGAGGGCTGGGAAGACCGTGTATCCCTGTACGCAGACGACATCCTGGTATACCTCACGGATCCGACGAGCGCTCTACCGATCCTCTTTGAGATCTGTGACGCCTTCGGAGCAGTTTCGGGCTATACCATTAACTGTACTGTATTTACTTAAGGGGCCGGAACCCCAGCTTCCCCCTCACTGCCCGTTAAAAATATCCCAGGACTCATTTAAATACCTGGGCATACATATAACGAAAGACCCTGCAGGCTTCTTCTCCAAAAATCCGCCGCCCCCCCTGGAGCGGCTGCGTAGAGATGTGTCACACTGGGAATCTCTACTCCTCTCACTGCTTGGGAAAGCTGCTTTGTTCAAAATGATGGCATTGCCCTGTTTTTTATATGCACTTGAGAACACACCGTTTCCGGTACCTCTGCGATATTTTCAACAGATATCAGCACTGGTATCCACACTTCTTTGGGGCAATAAGACTGCACGCATTGCACAAGCCAAACTGCACCGCGACTGGTATGACGGCGGCATAGCACTCCCTAACATACGCCTTTATTACTGGGCAGCGCATCTCAAAGTCATAAACCAATGGATACACGCCCCACACACCGACCCCGCCTACAAGGCAGATAGAACGCAGCTGGGAACGGACAGTATGCCAGCAGCCTTATATGACAAACGGCGGGCGATGAAACTGGAAGGCCCAACAAAGCACACAGTCATGCTGTGGCATACAGCACAGGCACATTTGGGGTGGAAGGGAACCATCACCAAACTCACTCCTCTTTGGGACACGAAACAGCTTGGGTCACTTAGGAACAGCAAAGGCTTTGAATACTGGGACAGCATAGGCATCTCCCTAGTTGGCGACCTATGGGACAAAGGCACGGTCATCCCCTTTTGATCAGCTGCAAAGACAATACGAGCTAGCGCCTACCGAGACATTCTGTTACATACAAATTAGGCATGCACTCCTCACAGTATTACCGCAGATGTAGGCATACCTGAAGCTTCTCCCTTGGAAGATAGGTTACTCACAGATTATATGCCAAAACGTGCCACTTCACTCGCATACCGTAAGTTGATTAATAACCAACCGGACCCCAAGGTGGTCTTAAAGGATAAGTGGGCGGCTGATGTTGGTGCCATGGATGAGACAGAATGGCAGGCGGCGCTTGCATCACCCAGGGAGGTGGGAATCCCGGCCCGACTATGGCTCGTCCAGCTTAAAATCTTACATCACACATATCTCACCAGACACACACTTCACAAAATAGGCAGAATACAGCATCCATATTGCCTAAGGGGATGTGGAAATGAGGGCTCCTTTTTTCATACGATGTGGGACTGTCCAGTATTAATTGATTTTTGGCGCAAGGTCCTCCGAACAATGTCCCAGACTCTAAATGTTTCCATATTGCCTGAACCACAAAGAGACCTCCTCAATATTTGGGAACCCAATGACTTATCGAGATATGGGCAATTATGGGCAACCCTAGGTCTCATGGTAGCCAAACGAAATGTGGCGCAGAAATGGGGAGCAGCCGATTTGCCTTCATTGGAGGCTTGGTGTAGGGACATGGACACTACCATGGTCACTGAAAGAACTGTTTATGTAAATCGGAAGTGCCCCCGAAAGTGGACTAAAATTTGGACTGCATGGAATACTTACAAGGGAGTTATATGTGACCCCATACCTGAAACCGATGATGACAGCTCAGATGATGAGTCCGATGACGACAGTTGAAATGGAATGGGTGAAGAGTAAAGGGGTTTATTTTCTGATGAAGATGGGAGTGGAGGGTAATGTCGTGATGTTTTGCATTGCTGGCTTGCTAATCGTTGTAATTCAGATATTCATAACTGCACACTGTCTTTCCGATGACTGTTCTTATATTAATAAACAGTTTTAAAATATATATATATATGGAAAAGTCAGCAAACACACCTATAGGCATAGCACACTAAAACAAGCATTAGCAAAGTCAGGAGGGCTTGCCCAAAAAAAAATAAAAAGAATAATAGCGATTTGCTGTTGTGGAACAGCATCAGCAAAACTAAAAACAAGCCGCTGCAGCATGATGTCATATGTGTGCTGCATTTCCATGCATGCGTACATAGGTGTCATGACTCTGCAACCATTTCTCCCCTCTTTTTTTTGCTTTTAGTTTGCAGTTTCCAAGTTGGTGGACTTCAGTCTAAGAGTGGTAACTTAAAAATGGCTGAAAGTGCATTAATGAACAAAAGGAGTAGCTCAATCAAAGACCGGCGGCCCCTGGCACAACAGTAATGAAATATGAATATATATATACTTTGAAAAGGGATGCAATGGTGAGCGGCAGGCAAGCAATGGAGTAGCACATGGGGGGCTGAAAGCCAATGGCGAAGCTAAGAGCTAAGAGGTGAGGGAGCAACAGAGGAGCTCGGAGCAGGAGAACAATAAAAAGGAAAAGGAAAAAAAGCCAGCCAGGGAAGGATAGGGGAAGCTATAGATGAGCTTGTTGGGGGGAAGCGGGGAGAAAGAAGGTCATTTTGCGGCAGCATGGATTTGAGAGGGGAAGCAGCACACAAGGAAAAGGGCATGTCGTGCTGAAATTAAAAGAAAAAAGTTGTCTCCGAATTTAAGTGGTGGAAGAATACAAGTCATTCAATTAAATGGATGGTAAAGAAGCTCTGCTCCAGGGGTGGGACAAACACAAAAAAAACATTAGGTCTATCTGTGCGAGAGCCACTGGCTTGCCAATATCTTTTAGCCATATAGTAGAGCAGCGTGGCTAAAAGTTATTAAAACATTGCTGTGAAGGGGGAACGGTAAGCTAAAAAGAAAGCGCTATGACAAGGCCATCGCTAGCCACATAATAGTGCTTTTTTTCTTATGACAGGTGGGGGGCAACACAGACATCAGGAGGGAGGGAGTGGGGGGAAGAGGTACCATGGACAACAGGAGGGAGAGGGGGGATTGGGAGGTAATAAAAAACATGGACGAAGCGAGGGTTGAGGTGGTAGGGAGTAAGCAACGCAGATAGTGGGGTAGGTGGGGGATAGGAGGGAAGAACGGGGGTAGGAGGTAGGGTCATAGAAGCAACAGAGACTAGAGGGGGTGTAGGAGGGGAGAGAAGAAGCAACACGGGTGACTGTGCCAGCTGGAAAGAAAAATAGAACCTCAATCACAGCTCCAGCAGTGAAAGGGCCCTAATCAAGAGAAAGCAATCAGTACTTGGTCCATGCTCCAGACAAAAGAAGACGAAGTGAGACTCGCATGCGCTGTCTAATTTGGAGGAAGCAAATAAGAATGACAATGAAGCCCAGAAAATTGTAATCAATGGGCGGGCTCCAAGTCCCTTGTAGAAAACAATATATTTTGCAAGCGAAAGAGCATGCAATAGTACATGTGCTGTTGCAGGCGAGACCTACAGAAGGAAAGCCATCGAAAAAGAAACAAGCATGTGAGATTGACAAGAAAGCCAAGCAATGGGCAGACCTAAAGCCCACTGTAAGTGTTGGGATTTACCACAACAGGTCTTCAACACCACGTAGCTAAAAACTCTCTGAGGCGATACTTAAATATCCCTGATAGGATCAGATCCATGATTGTGGCCAGAAACCAATTAGAAATATTTTTTTAAAGTACTACAAAAAAAGAGTGACAGAGCCACCTTCACTAACTAAATAATTTTACCAAACCTTTCTGATATTTACCTGGTGTACTATTTGTGTTCCATTCTCATTTAGACACTTTGGAATGGGGAATAACACGCTGATAGCATCTCTAATTGCTCATTCTGAGATTCATAAACAGCACAAATGTGCACTATTTGCCTGCATGGTTTATGCAAGATTTTATGTGGTTAAAATCACGTGGGCAAGAAACCCTGTGTGCGCAATTTGACCCTTAATCGTATTTATGATTCTGGTGCAACTGAAATTTGGAAAACTCTGAGGGGCACATGTTCTATTATTTCATGCAGAGCAGCAAGGGAACTTTCTGCGGTGCATGAAAGGGAGACATTAGAAATGTCTCCATATTTACAAAGACATGGATCATTTCTGGTCTCTCCTTGCAGGGGTGCACTGTGTGCTGCCTAGCGCCAAGGTAGGCACTGTTGCATCATAGTTCAAGGGTGCCTGCATTAAGGGACACCTTCCTGCCCAAAAACAATTCCCAGAGGCATAGCCCTCTTTCTACGTGTGCGTCAGAATTCAGCACACATTGGAAGAGGAAGTAACGAGGAGAAATAAAGATATTCCTCCTTGATACGCCTCTATCAGGTAGGTGCACCAGGTTGGCGCAATCCCAGGTTTACAAGTCTTTGTAAATCTGGGTTGACATCAAAATACATGGGTGGATGCATGGGAGCACCCACACTCCACCTGTGTAACACCTACCCAATGCAGAGTAACGCAAAAGAGCAAAATGCTACTTTATATTTACTAAACCACGCAATGTGGTTTTGCATGGCTTAGTAAATGGCAAAAATTATTTTGCGCGGGGCTACGCCACAAAAGTGACGCACTCCTGGCGCAAAATCATAGTAAATGTGGGCCTGAAAGCGCTGTGGGCCATACAAATGGTAGTTGTATGCTATACAAATGTTTATAACATAGCACACACTTTGAAGCACCCTCCGCAGGTTTTAACCCCTTGATCGCGGCCGGAATTCTGCGCCTGTGCGGCAAATTCCGATCGCGGGCGTGGTCATGACAGCTCCTGGCCGTCATCAGCACACGCCCACCGTGATGCATGACGGACAGGAGCCGTCATCAGCATCAAGGGGTTAAGAAAGCATTTGTGTGCTGCCCTGATCAACAGCCTTCCTGTAGCCACTAGCGCGCGCAGTTTTGGGGATGGCAGGAGGTAGCAACTGATTGTGTCTGTTGCAGAAGCATTTCCAGTGTATTCTCTGTTGAGCGGGCAATCAAAATTGTACAGCAGGCACTGGTAGGGGTCTGCGTAAGATGTACATTAAGACCTGTGGTGTTCAAGCCTCCCTGCAGAGCATGGCATAGGCATTCCTAAGTGGGTGGACACCCAGAGGAACTACTGCGTGTTGCCTCCCGAGGCATATGCAAATATTCAATAAATGCTATGTTTCCTGGGGGTGGAACTTGAGGTCACCTCGCTGCCCTCACCCTGCAAGGCCCGAGCTGCCCTCTCATGCCCTGCATTCCATCCCTTCTGGAAGGAACCCAGCCTCCCCCGGAGAAGCACTCGACCACTGGCACCTCGCAGCAAATATGAGGCTGTCCACATGGCTTGTTGTGAAGGAAGCCCTCCCCCAGAGCGTGTTGCGTGATGGACTGGGCGGCAGCGTGCACGTGCTGCACGCAGGGAGGCAGAGGTGTACCGGGGAATGTGTCATGGCGGCCGTTAGGGAGGCCTTCCGCTTTTAGGAACAGCTCATATAAGAGCTACTTTTGTGACCACCCCCCCGCCACCCCCCATATCACTTCCCCCAAGTCTGAGGCAGGAATGATAAACCATTTAGTTTCAATCAGCAGAGAGCACTGGAAGGAAAAGTAAGGAGGGGCCTCTCATCTGGAAGGGAGGGCTAGCTTGGAAGTCTAAGATGGGAGATGAAGTCAGAATGGAAAGAGCCCACACTGCAGTCGAGGACGAGGTCGGACTGGGACAGAAAATAGGCCTGAGCACTCAAATAAAAGTGGCTGCTGTTAGCAAATCAGATAGCTAAAGCACTGCAGTGGCCCACAGTTGTAAATCGGGGCAGTTTAGAAATTGTAAAGACGTTGGGCCCTATTTACGAGAAACTATAGCAGCATAGTGCCACAAGTCATTGTGCTGCCCTGCGCTGTGTTAGTTTCGAGACAGAGATGTGACATATTTACACCAATATCTGGCATCTCTGTGCTTTTCCCTGCACTGGCACTAACTCCTGCCATGCGCCGGCTCAGGCACCCTTGCACCAAACAATCAATTGAGGTGATTTCCTCTTCCAATGCGTGCCGTAGAATGCAGCACTCATTGAATGAAGAAAAAACAGAGGAGAAATGAAAACAGTTCTCCTTGTTGCGCCTCGCTATGCCACCCCTAGGGGTGGCGTAGCATTCTGACGCATTTCCAGGTTTACGATTGCTCATAAATGTGGAAATGCATCAGTGGACATGGGTGTTGCGTCGGAACACCCACAGCAACACCCATGTCATGCCCTATCACGCAAAGTGTTGCGTGAAAAGGGGCGATATTTACAAGCACACATAAAGCCATGCAGTGTGGCTTATGTGTGGTTGTAAATATCAAAGTCTGTATAGCAACCACAAATCTATATTATTGTAATGACATCCAACAGTATGTAGACTCACCACCCAAAAAGGTATTGAATTATTTAATTTATTATTCAGACAGTTGATATGGATATGTTATCTTTTTGTAATCACTTTTATGTCATTTTTCGTTTTGTGTATTCATTTCTAATATAATTGATTTACAATTCATGAACATATAAATATAAATTTAAAAACACATGTCAAACAGACAATAAGCATTAGACATGACAAATGGTGGAGGCAAAGCGGCAGGGTAGTTCACAACGCGTGTTTCGGCCAAATAGCCTTCCTCGTGAGACTAATACAAATTGAGATTAAACGTGGTGGTGCATCCCGCCATCCACCATACTGTGCTCCCGCGCGGTGGTCCACACATACCGAGAGCCATACCAGGAGATCGTTGTCCTCATTCACGAACATTGAATATGAAACTTAATCTGAACACTGACTCTCGGCTCCCTACCATTCGCATCATTTAGTTTCAGGCCAAAAGACTTCCTGATTATTTTCAACACATTAGTACTTAAATCGTCTGTAGAAATACTTCTTCAATTATAATCTGGTTGAACCTACACGGGATACTTATTGAGCCCATTTTTAAGGTATTAGAAATCTTCATCCGTGGCGCGGATATCATTGCTGGTGGCTGCAATTACGCTATAGTCCACGCTCTTTTCCTTTATGGTATTAAGATTATCATTATACCTCATTATGGCCTCGACCACCACGTTTAATCTCAATTTATATTAGTCTCATTTGTAAAAAAGCGGGTTGACACTTAACAGTCCTTCACATTTTCTTTTTGGTTGAATGGTTTGGACACCGCGTTCTCTTGCAATAGACGGTCACCTGACGAAGGCTATTTGGCCGAAACGCGCGTTGTGAACTACCCTACCGCTTTGCCTCCACCATTTGTCATGTCTAATGCTTATTGTCTGTTTGTCATGTGTTTTTAAATTTATATTTATATGTTCATGAATTGTAAATCAATTATATTAGAAATGAATACACAAAATGAAAAATGACATACAAATTATTACAAAAAGATAACCTATCCATATCAACTGTCTGAATAATAAATTAAATAATTCAATACCTTTTTAGGTGGTGAGTCTACATACTGTTGGATGTCATTACTATAATATAGATTTGTGGTTGCTATGCAGACTGTTTAGCATTTTTGCACTCCTACTTGGCTATAGACCGTTCTCAAATTATCCTATTTTCCCTATGTATAGCAAGTGTATTATTAATATATAGGGGTCCCCTTTTTTCCAATTTGGTTGTAAATATCATGCAGTAGATTGCGCCGCCGGTGCGTCACGCAACGTGATGCAACGGTGGCGCAAGGGGCTTGTAAATAAGCCCCAAACTGTTTTACAAGGTAAGGAAGACTGCAGTAGTTGTGCTTTTAGCAGATAATTTTTTGTAGTAGTAACCAAGAAATCAACAATTAAAAACCATCCAAACAGACCATAAAACAGGCTCACGAAGAGCCAAAATAGAAAACCCACACATTGACCTGTAACAGTAGCCCTTCTGGCACTGCCAGTTTACCCTGTAGCCAGCCTGTCCCCTGATGGAGGAACACTGCCACTTGATTCGAGGCGGACATTCAAATCTCCCTAGTGTAATGCCACGTTTTCTCATTTCTGCTCCTTGTCTTGTTTCCCCCACTGTTAAAAGGTGTGGGATAGACTACCTGTCCCATGTCCAAAAGCAATGGGGCTGTGGGTTCATAAGCCCGAGCTGGCCAGGTATTGCCCTCTTTTTTTTCCTTGCCAGCCCTGGAAGCAGACGCAATGAGAGGTTTTGAAATCCCACCCAACAATGCCTCTATTATTGTAAGGCTTAAGGAAAAGTGTTGCATGAGTAAATAGAAAAATCTAAAATTATGGCCCATAGGAAACTTGCAGTTTTTGATGCTGGCTGTCTTGAAGACTGTGGCTATTGGGAACTCTAGAGATGGGCTGGCTAGCTGGTGTCCTCGAACTTCCAGACCTATCCCGAGTTTGCAAGAAGGTGGATGAGTTCGGCCAGGTTCCGTCATGGGTGACCAAGCGGGTTTTTTGTCAGATCTGGTCTCTAATGTCCCAAGCAGGCATGATGCCTTCTATTGTTACCTGGTTGTATTAATTGTGTGAATATTATATTATGTATAAAGAAATACTGTCAGAAGAATTGTACAATCAAGAATACCATGGTGCAAGGGTACCTGTGCCGGCGCATGGCAGCAGTTTGTGCGTCAGCGCAGGGGGAAGCACAGAGATGCGACATATTGTTGGGAATATGTTGCATCCCTGTGCTTCAAAACTAACACAAAAATGCAGAACAATGTCTCACATTCATCCCAGTACAAAGATCTGGGCCTAAATCCATCATTTTTTTGCACTCCACACCACCCTAGGTCAGACAATGGCTATTTGCAAATCATCCTTGACCCTGTGCCTCCTGGGAACAGTCCAGCCCAAACTACCAAGCCATGTCTTTCCCAGACCGGAATCAAGCATCCAAGGACCAGTTTCTGGCTATCAGCCTTCTTCAGCCTGGATAGCTTGACTCCAAGGATGTGGAGAGCCTGAGACTCACGTCTGAGCATACCCAGCCCACTCCAGCCCACTCGGGGTGAAAATTGCAAAAAACACAGTTGATGGACAGAATGCAGAACAATGTCTCACATTCATCCCAGTACAAAGATCTGGGCCTAAATCCATCGTTTTTTTGCACTCCACACCACCCTAGGTCAGACAATGGCTATATGCAAATCAGCCTTGACTCTGTGCCTCATGGGAACAGTCCAGCCCGAACTACCAAGCCATGTCTTTTCCAGACCGGAATCAAGCATTCAAGGACCGGTTTCTGGCTATCAGCCTTCTTCAGCCTGGATAGCTTGACTCCAGTGATGTGGAGAGCCTGGGACTCACGTCTGAGCATACCCAGCCCACTCGGGGTGAAAATTGCAAAAAACACAGTTGATGGACAGAATGCAGAACAATGTCTCACATTCATCCCAGTACAAAGATCTGGGGCTAAATCCATCGTTTTTTTGCACTCCACACCACCCTAGGTCAGACAATGGCTATATGCAAATCAGCCTTGACCCTGTGCCTCATGGGAACAGTCCAGCCCGAACTACCAAGCCATGTCTTTCCCAGACCGGAATCAAGCATCCAAGGACCGGTTTCTGGCTATCAGCCTTCTTCAGCCTGGATAGCTTGACTCCAGTGATGTGGAGAGCCTGGGACTCACGTCTGAGCATACCCAGCCCACCCGGGGTGAAAATTGCAAAAAATACAGTTGATGGACAGAATGCAGAACAATGTCTCACATTCATCCCAGTACAAAGATCTGGGCCTAAATCTAAAACTAACGCAGCGCAGCAAAATGACTTGCGGCACCACGCTGCGTTAGTTTCTTGTAGATCTGCCCCAGAGTATCTGAAATGGGAGCTTTAATTTATAATTGATTAACAAGTAAAATCTGAGCACCTGAAGTGTGGGCTAGAGATGGGAGGGAAACTGATAAAAGTACCTGATTTGGGGCTTGGTTAGGTCAGAGGCACGGTTTTGGAACAATAGGCAATAAGTGGGTAAAAGAGATACAGGGTACCTCAAATATGAACTAGATCTGAGTAGAGAAATTACACCAGTTAACTTAACTTAATTAAAAGCTGGGGTGAAAAGTCATGCGGTATGAATACTTAGGCCTTTATTACGAGTTGATCAATGAATTCCAATATGTGCTGTAACTTCTGTTACCATACACAACGGACTTACAAAATTTGCAATAAAAATCGCATGCCCCAATAAATTTCAATAAGTCAAATCTGCACATACTTATCGAGAAACAATTCTTGCCAAATACTGACAAATGTGGATTTTGGTGCTTACCGCATGATATGCCCCATATTAGGGGATACACTTGTAATTGGTGCTATTTATTGCACCCTAAAACGCCGTACCCATGGTAAAGTTGTTTATCATGTGTGGTAAACATTGCATCTAATAGTGGGGTTTTTGTAATGAGGTTCATGGTGAGCAATGTCTGCATGAGAAGTGATGCAGTGTATCCGATGGGTGTACTGTAGCACGGGTAAGATGATATATATAACATGCTCAATGATCTTTGTGCCGGTTTTGGGCTCTCAAGGGCCATTAATAGTGTGGGCCCAAACCGCCCAAATATTAACATACTCAGGGGCATATTATCAAGGGCAGGAGATAGGAGATAGAATTATTGCCGCTTTAGCGTCAGTTTTTGCTGAAAAGATGCAATCATTTATCGCATTATTAACAAGGACACGCTAGCACGTGTTTCCTTGATTTAGCTCCCATTTTTGTCACAAATCGCATTGCATCGATAATGAGATGCAAAGTAGGCGTGGCTGCCAAAACAACACGGGACAATATCGCGAAGGCAGCTTTGTGATATTAACAATGAGGCGTAGCGATAATCATAATCGCGCTAACTCTGCCTTAACGCAGGAATTTAACGTCTGCTAAATTCCTGACTAAGGTATACCTAACATGGGAGGTGGATTATGGGGTTAAGGCCACAGGGCCTTATCACCAAGCTTATGGCTGTTTTAAAAGGGATATCGCTGGTTTTTCAGCGATGTATGGCCATTTTCCCGATATCGCTGGAATATTTATCGCCATATCGCTATGCGTTGATAATACAGCGCTAGCTTGGCGATATATTCCAGCGCTAAGCGCGCTCAACAATAATTATTGCTGGGGCTTGATAATATGCCACCAAGACTTTGCACAAGGTTATGCTTTAGAGGGCACACACACTGCAGCAGCTAGGTGATGGGAGCAGATTCTAATATCTACTGCTCAAACTACAATGTCATTTAAATGTAGCCAGGTTTAGGTTGCCGCCAGAAAAGCTAGAAAATGTGTTTAGCTGACGGGCCTCACTGCAGGCAACTGGCCCAGTCAGTGAGGTAGGGGGTAACTTGAGTCAGGGACTATAATGGAACGAGGTTGACAATCAGTGGCTCCGGAAAAACGGTGCAGAGACCTCACCTAATTGTGGATGTATGTGGAGTGAGGAATCCATGGGCAGTACTCAGAGAAGGGATCAGAGTGGCACCTGCTGGACAAGACAGAGTACAATACTGGCAACACACCTTGCCATAACCAATATTTCATCCAGGACACAGGTTGAGCTACATTTAATTTTCAAGCACAACAGACCAGCAACCAAATTTGCTCCACTGAGTTGCACAAGAGAAAAAAGACAGCCCAGCGCCATCCCTACTGAGATTGGTTTGCTATCATACCCTCCACTGGTGCACAAACAGGCTGCCTTGCTTGATGCACACCCTCCCATCATGGTGCATAGGTGAGTGTGAGCTGTCTAGTTTTCTGCAGGGAGCATACCCTTCCACTACACATTCCACAGTCTAGACCAATTCAGACGAATCCATTAATTGGATCTGTGCTGTGCACTGTACATTTAATATCTGGGGTTTTAAGATATCAACATATATTCCATTGGCAATGCCTGTTCAAAGAGGTGTCAGTTTTTAATGCAAAGCCCACTCGCACTATCTTAATAGATGGGGCTATGCATGAAACCTATGGGTTTTTGCGCTAATCTGTCCCAATAAAGCCCCCATGATGCAAAGTAATGAAAACCAGTGCATAGTTGTTTATGCACTGATAAAAAAGGACCTATTCAGCCCATACCCTTGCAAGGCTTTCAGCTCTACCAGGTACCTCACATTAATGTGTCAGTCTAACACAGTGGCGTAGCAAGACCTATTGCCGCCCGGGGCGTACCCTGAGTTTACTGTCCGGTGCAGGTAAGAGCAGGGGGGTGGGGGGATGTTCGCCAGACAACTTGTTCTCAGGGTGGTAGTCGACAGACCACTTGCTCATCTCCGCTGCCCCCCAAAAAAGAGCTCCCTGGGATGGGCCATCCCTCCTTAGCTACACCACTGGACTAACGCATAGTAATTTAATTACTGCCTCTCTGCTGGGTACAACATTGTTACGCAGATTGCTTTTAGCAACCCAGCTGAAAGTGTGTTGTCTAATAAAAGCAAAGCGACACTAGCACTCACTGCCACTTTTGTAATAATCTCCATATAATGTGAATACTTAGAGCATTGCTGTAACTTTAAGGAGAAGGGGAGATTTCTAGACAGTATTACTCCTGATTAGTGTGTTCTTGTTTTTAGGTGTAGAAGTCATGTCCTTTTGACTTCTTTGGAAATAGAGGGGCTTAGTTACAAGCCCCTTGTGCCGCCAGTGCATCTCTTTTAACCCTTTGTGTGCTTATGTCGGCCAAAGGCTGTCGCTCGCACTACCTTCGTAGTGCTGCGCACGTCCATTGGCCGACGCGGCCCCTCCCACTCATTAAACCCTGCCGCCGTGGTAAACGGGTTAATATGGGAAAAAGTGGCATACTGGCGGCGCCAGGGGCATGTAAATAAGTCCAGCTTAGAGCGATTGCGGATATATCTCTGGGAAATCCACAGCTTGACTCTTACAGCCATACTTTTGTAATCGAGCATACATTGTAGTAATGTTACAGTGTGCTACTTCTTCCAGATGCTCAATGGTTTGATCACGTGTACGACTTCTGTCGGACCTGACCCACATGCACACTACACTTTTCTCCAGCTGATGGCCATGGCCTGTTATTGTAGGGCCTGGAATATGCTTTATAACTTGTGTCCCACAGCTCCTACCTGACAGTACCTACTAGTCTACCAAGTAAATGCATGATGAGCCCAGGGGGGCGGCGGTCCCCCCATACATTTTTTAAATTTGCCCCCGGGATTTGGCCCCCCGGGGGCTAATTATAAAAGAAGCTCCGTTATATATATATATATATATATATATATTTTTTTTTTTACTGCAGGATCTGCGCACCCTGCACACACTTGCCATTAAAAAAAAAATGTGGGACCCCCTAAGCAGGTCTAGAGGGTCAGGATATTTCTACCCTGTGCCCCTTTATACGTTTTGCACACTTGTTCTACTGACTTCTTCAGCCTCGCTTCTACCGAGGTACAAAATGGCTGCCAACACTTCCTGGTTTCGAATGTTGACAACCACTTGACAGCCAATTATCATTCAGCGCGTGATCGGAAGGGTGCGCTCATGGTGCGCAGATCCACTACGGCCATAGATATATATGTACTTTTAATTGTAATTTTCTTAGGAACTACTGAACAGATTGACACCATTTAAGCAAAAGGAACGAGTCTGAACTGAGGACTACCTCTTTGCCAAATTTGGTGTAATTTCGTTCAGCAGTTCGGGCTGTAGCTGCGGCTAAAGGTCCCTATGGAAAATTGCATGGGGAAAACATGTTTTGGGACCCCCCTTTTTTCTCGGCCCATGCTACACAAATCATCCCGAGACTTTCAGGATAGGAGCGGACCAGAGCTGGCCATTAGTTTTGAAAATTTCCCAAAGATTCATCAACCGGCGCCAAAGTTATTCTAAATAGAATGTTGTGGATTTCCTATGGAAAATAGGTCCTAACTATAACTTTTTTTGTGTACTGGGGTTGAAAGAACAATTCCAATCTATACCTTACTAAAGTATGGGCTTAAAAATCCCTAAACGAAAGGATTAGCTAAAAGTCAGCACTGGCTGTAGGTGCCACACACGTACACGGATCCACTTGGTAGATATAGTGTGCAAATCGTAAATAGTGGTCTTTACTTATTTCTCAGTGCTGTGGGGATATGAAGTTTCTTGGCTGACCAAGGCATTTCTTTTGTGAATTTGATTAGATGTCCTGGGTTTGCTCCTCTAATGGAGGCAAGGGAGTGTTGCCACTATGTTAGACACTTTGGGGGAATGGCTAGCTGGGCACAGATAAAGCTGCACATCCCTAACAGCTCTGTTGACTGCGTTCCTTTCCGGCAAATCCTGCAGCCCCCCCAGGAGCCGAAGTCGGTTCCACTTTGGCTCCCTGCATCTGCGGAGCATGTGCAGCTACTGGGGAGAGTGCATAAGGTGCCAGATAATACAACAGTGGACCAATGAGCGATGCCGCTTTCTGCTTGCAGAATCCAAGATGGCGCTTGCTACCTGCAGGGATTAAAGAATTTTGCCAGGGTTCTGGAACCCAGGAATGAGACCTGAGACCAGGGGAGGTGCCCCATAGAAGCCCAGTGGCAGAAGGATGGGCTATTATGACCACAGAGCCTGCAAGCCTCCCACTCAGGGGCAGGGCTAGAGCCCACTGCCACCATGCTTATTGAGGCCGGGGAGCAGCCGGTGAATTGACAAATGGCATACCTCCCAAGTGACTCTTCCCCTCCTGCGTTTAGTAAGTTCTCTACGCCTGACCTTGCCCATGGGAGCCACAGAGTAGAGGGCAAGAGGCGCTCACGGTGGTGCCCTATTGAGAAGAGGACACTGAGGCACTAGGATCCCGGGCCTTTACCTGGCGATCCCTAAGCAGGGCTGGAATATTTGGGGGGTGTAACCTCCGAAGGGGAACCCAAAGATGGCCGAATATGTCTGGATGGCCTCCGGTAGCTGGCTGGCATAGAGAACGGCCATACAGAGGTGGACATTCCCACCCCACAATTTATGACCACCCAGGGGGCCCCTGCCCCCTTTTGCTATCACCAGTAGTGACATTAGTTTGGAGGCGTGTGGATGGAAGCCACCAGGGTCACTTGGAGGACCTGAACCCCCCCTCCCCTGGCTCAAACATCATATGGGAATGTA
The DNA here is from genome assembly GCF_964263255.1 of Lissotriton vulgaris. Classification (NCBI taxonomy): domain Eukaryota; kingdom Metazoa; phylum Chordata; class Amphibia; order Caudata; family Salamandridae; genus Lissotriton; species Lissotriton vulgaris. The sequence continues at coordinate 689,610 of NW_028243062.1, read as the reverse complement.
TGTAGGACACACAGGATACTTGAAAGACACCCAGAAAGGGGGACATTCGCACACATGTGGTGCCCCCTCACAAAGTTGGGACGCTGCTGAGGTGCTCGGTCACCTGCCAAATGTACACAGGATGCAATACCAGCTGGCAAGCTAGATCAGATTCTCAGTGGCGTCAACTCTTCCCGGGAGGTGTTGCAGGCTCAGGTCTCTGAGCTCACCAGAGAAATTGGGCCCAAATACGAACAGCGGAGGACGCAGAGGGACATAGCTACCGCAACAACATCAGTTTTGTGGGTCTTCAAAAAATTTAAAGGAAAGGACATGGTCGCCTAGAAGGAGAACTGGCTCTTGAATGAAGTGGCCCCGCAATGCTGGTCACCGTTCTTCACACAGAAAAGGGTGCATACAGCAACAGCGAGCATCATGCTAAGCCGTGAAGAGGGAGCGCCAAGAAGTCAGATTGAAATACATGTTGCTTTTCCTTGCTCGATTGAAGGTGATCACTGAGGACCAAGCTTTGTTTTTTGATGATCGTGCAAGTGCTTGGGACTGGCTTGAAAGTTACAAGGCTGGCACGACATGGGGATGGAACAACCTCCCTCCACACACCGACGGCGCAGACATAAGCACGATGATAGCTAGTCCCAGAGGCCCTTTAGGGCCCAGGTAGAGAGGGATCTGAAACCAGCCTTCACAACTCCTGAGGAAAGAAAAAAGCATTATTGTGGGTCACAGAAGGGAGCAGACCGTAGATTCAGCAATTTGTGATGTTGGACGTACCATGGGCCTGGTGTAACATTTGGAGGAGCACATTATCAACATATGTCTTTCTGTGTTGACTCTTGTGAGGAGCCAGGGTGACAAATATATGTTCGGGGGGCAAGTGTCGTACCAATCAAAGAGTGCACAGGATATTTCTCTTCTAGAAACCACATTATTCTGAGTACTGCTAGCAGGGAAATCAGAACAATTGTTAGGAAAACCACTTTACCCTTTTTAGACCAACTGGGCCAACCAAACATGGTGCTTCAAAAGGCTGTTCTTCCTCAAAAATTGGGCAGCTAAAGCGATACAGAGTGATCAAAAGAGAAAAACGCGACGCAATTGTGTCAATGACAAGGAAATAGTAGGATGAGAAAAGATTTTCCAACGTCCTTCTGAGCCTCACTGGCTGACTCCTATTGTTCATCTATGGTGGGGCAGCGCAATCGCGGCCCGCTGAAGAAATCCCACGTCGTCCAGGATAAGGCCCCCCCGTCTGGGAAGAAACCCTCAGCTTATCCCAATCAGTGTCTTGGACAATGCCCCAATCTCCCTTTCCCTAAGCTATTGTTGGTACCACGGACAGGGTACATAACCCTATTCTTTATCCATGCAGTCCATTCCTACTAATCTCACTTTTCCTTTGGTGCACTGTCCCTCCGCCGGGGGCGCAAATTGTACCTAGTCACTCCGGGCACATAGTGGTCATTGAACAGGGGCCAAGAGACAGGCTCAAGTACTTGTGGGTCAGGTGGAAGAGGATCATGGATGGCCCTTACTTCTGGGGGGGACCCCCTCATTCAATACTGCATCGTTCTCTGCCTCTGTTTCCACCCACGTCAGTCGGGCATCCGAAAAAGGGATGAAGTGCGGCACTCTCTCCATCTCGTAGTCCCCTATGCCATCCATCATCCACTGGTCATAGGGGAGAGGTAGTTGTCACTGTCACTGCCATTGTCACTCCAAATCAAACAAGGCAAACCGAAGCAGTGAAAGAACTCCTTCAGGAGGGCTATGCCATCGCCAAGGCTGTATTCTCCTCAGTGGCGTATACCTCAACCCATTTACTGAATGCACAGTCACTAACACTTATTACAAAATTTGACCCGCTCCATCTCAATATAGTCCATCTGAAGGACTTTAAAATGGAAAGAAGCGGGTGCAAAATTGCCAATGGGTGTAGGAGTACCTTTTCCAGGATTGTACATCATGCACAGCATACATTATTTAACCAAATAAGCAGCCATTTGTGGGATGTTATCATTCTGCCACATGGGGTCTAATAGCTTGCATATGCCCTTGGCGCTAATGTGAGCTGGCCCGTGCACCAGAGTGACTACAGGGAGGGCATAGGCATCATGTACCATCCACCTTTGCTTTCCTGACTTATTCGTCCAGCACCCATCTTTGTCTAAACGTGCTGTGCTTTCCTGCCACATGGCTAACTCCTCAATCGTTGCCTTACTCTGTATTTCTTTGAAACTATCCAGTGTATCCTCAAACATAGGAGCCCATTAGGATCGCGGACGGACCTGTGTCCGTCCGCGACCCCGAGGTGGAGGGAACGTCCGCAGGGGTTGCGGCGTTCCCTCTAGTGCAATTAGGATTTGACCGCCACCCTGGCGGTCACATCCTCAATATTTAAAATTGCGGCGGGTGCTGCTTGAAGCACCACCCGCCGCAAGGTTAAATATGCATGCTTCGCATTTGCAAGCACAAAGCGGCAGGCACCGCGCGGTGCCTGCCGCTTTGTGCATGCAAATGCAGGGGGTACCATAGGATTCCCTACCCCAACGTCACCCTGGGGCCCCAACGGGCCCCCAAAGAAAACACTGTATGCCTTTCCACGGCGGAGAAGCCGCTGCGGAAAGGCATTTGTTCTGCCCCATCCTAACATGGCTGGCGGTGTCTGTTAGAAACCGCCTCCATACTAGAGCTTTTCCGCTGCGGTCGTAAGGCGACCGCAGCGGAAAAGCAGCGGACGCTCTTCCTGACCCCCCAGCCATCCTAATCTGGCGGGGGGTCTTTGGAGGCTCTGCAGCGTTTTTTCCGCATCCTCCAGGCCGGCGGACACTTCCCCCGGCCCGGAGGATGCGGAAAAACCAAAATCCTAATCGGCCCCCTAGTAACTTCGGGTACCCATCTAGCAGGGACTGCCACATTTTTTTCTTCATTTTTGTCTGAGCTGTCTCCTTAGCTGTTTGATCTGCAAATGCATTTCCCCTCCCCACATCAAAAGTAATTGCCTTGTGGGCGCTGCACTTCACTATTGCTACCTTCTTACAGAGTGTCACAGCTGACAAAAGCCTTTGTATCAATGGTCCATTCTGCATCTTTAACCCGTGTGAAGTCAGGAATCCTCTCTCCGCCCAGAGCCGCCCAAAATTGTTGAAAACTCCAAAGGCGTACTGACTGTCAGTATACATATTGACAGTCAGTCCCTCACTCAACTCACAAGCCCAAAGAAGGGCAACTAACTCTGCAGCTTGGACCGATTGATAGGGAACTCGTGATGTCTCGACTACTGTGTGTAGCGTAGTTATGGCATATGCCGCAGTTGTTGTGCCATCCGGTAATTTGAAACAAGAGCCATCACCATTTAGCTCCCCTTGGGGTTCAGATAGGAGAACATCAGTCCAACACAAACAGTTTAGCGTAATCTATACCAAGCACAGGTGCAGAGCAAAGAGCAACCTTTTATTGCTCGAAGCTTGTTGGCATCCAGGGTAAGGGTTCATGCACATCTTCAGTTGTTAGCTGCAACAGTGGTTTTGTTAGTAAGGAAAAGTTAGGAATCCAGTGCCGACAATACAAAGTAATGCCTATGAAAGCTTGCACATCCTGCTGAGTCTTAGGGATGGGCATTTTGACAATAACACTAATGCGTTCAGGTGTTAGTCTCCTACCCTCCTTCAACAGTAGGTGACGTCCTGTCAACAATATTGGAATTTTGAAAGGGACACTTTATGTCCGTGATGGGCCAAATGTAGCAATAATTTAACTGTTTAATCTTTGCAACTGTCTTCAGTATCGGAAGTGATCAAGAGATCATCCACATACTGAGTAATACATTACCTGGGGGAAGTGTGAGGGAATCTAATTGATCTATTTATACTAGGACTATACATACTAGGACTTTCAGTATAGCCCTGAGGGGCTCGACAGAACCTAAAGCTTCTGTCGGCTAGGGTGAAGCCGAACAGGTGTCTGCTCTCTGGATGAATAGGAATACTAAAGAAAGCGTTTTTCAAATCAATAACAGAAAAGAACTTTGCGGAGGACATAATCATTGTCAGAAGGGCAGTGATATTGGGGACAACTGGGAACTGAGGGACCACGATCCTATTACCTTCACGCAAATCAATCACAAATCGATAGACATGATCAGCAGGAGAACCCGAGGGTATCCTCTTAAGAATGTGAAGAATGGGGCTGTTACACACGTTTGCAGTCGTCTCTTTAACATCAAAAGTAATTGCCGGACTTGATCAAGTCCTGTATAATCTGTAATAGAGCTCGCTCCCCTACTTGCGGTATTTATTACAGGGGAATACGAGGCAGAACAGCAGTGTCCTTGACCTTAATAAAGACTGGAGGTATCTGTAATAGCCCTACGTCTCTATCACCTTTAGCTCACAACGTGGGTGGCACATCTTTGAATTCAGCAGGGAAGGGCACATCCTTGGACAAACACTGCTTGTAACTAACCACATTAGGACCCATCGTCATATAGACACCTGCCAGGGAACAATAATTTGTGGCGTACAACTTCTTCAACAAATCCAATCCCTTCAAATTTTCACTGCAATTGGACGTCAGTAAAAATGGTGACAACAGTAAAAAGACCAACAGTCAAGGCGAGGGACTTGGATATGGTGGTCACAACCGGTACACCAGAAAAGCCTACTAAAACATTATTATGGGTAGACAGGGCTGCCCAGGGTACCAATGAATGAGAAACAGAGCTATTCATTGTGCCTGTATCCACCAAGAATTGCTTAGCTGAGCCCTGCAAGTCAGCAGTAACATAAGGTCCGCACTGATCTACCCGTATCTGAACTAGTCTTTCGCCCTGTCCCTGGCTGTCCTAACCATGAGATAACCCAGTTACTTCATCCAAATCGTAGTCATCATGATAGTACTGTCGCCCCCGAGGGTCATTGAAATAGTTCCGATCAGAGCAACCCTGTGGTTCCTCATTTTCCTGGCCTCTGTCATGACCACCTGCTCCACAACCCCATACACATGAACCCCGTCTTCTAGGGGGCGCAACCTTTTGCAACAACATCGGGCACTCACTGCACCAGTGTCCCTCCTCCTTACAGTATGCACACTGATTCGGCCCCACAGGCACAGCATTTTTGCTAGCGCAGGGCAGCTGTCAGGCTGGACCAATGCAGCATCCTTTCCTGTTCCCATGAGATACCTGCTGTATCAACACCTTCGTCTTCAACTCCTTATTTTTCTTCTCCACCTTCTCCTTCTCTTCGTTTTCTCTATGTTCATAATACTGTGCCATACTTAATATCACCAATAGGGAGGAGGTAGTCCAAGTGCCTGTAACCAAGTCGTGATCTTGGGAAGCAGGTTCGTAACAAAACTGTTAACAATCGGACACCCCCCTCCATCGACAAGTCCTGTCCACTGTAATCCAAAAACACAGATTCAAACCTAGTAAAAAGAGTCGGATACACTTTCATCTTTCTTCTGACAACATGCTGTTAATTTGTCCCAGTCTACTCTTCTAGGTGAAATTAGAGAGTTCATGTACGTAATAATTTGACCTGGTAAAGCTAGTATCTCAGCCTTAGGCTTGTCACCAGGCTTCCTCTCTTTATCCCATGCCCTGATCTTATCTCAAATGCCACCCAACTCCACAACATGGTCCTGTGTGTATGCACCTGCCACCAAAAATCAACTGGCACCAATAAACCGAAAAATATCTAAATGTCTGCCAAGTCATCACCGTCAATGACGCAGCCTCTGTTAATTCTTTAGAATATGCAGTTGGATTTTTTCTAGGGTGGGTAGCTGAGTCTTAAGATACAAAACCTCACTCCTTTTCCAAGGAGTATAATCCATTTGTTCCTGGAAACGGGCCTCTACTCGCTGTCTGACAACAGTATCCTGCTGATCTCGCAGCTCCGGTATCTCAGGGTGAAAGATAGGATGTGCTTCTCTGATTGGAAACTGGGACACTGTTGTTGGGCTCTTCTGTTGCAACCTGCCTCGGTATCCAATCAACATTGCAACATTACTAAAAACGTAGTTAGGGGCCATGTCAGCAGCATACACACGGTCCCAGATGTTATAAATAATTTGGGGTGTGACACCATTGAAACACTGTTCCCACAACCCAATCAAAGTAATCCAATATATGTTTGAGGGCATGCTGCTTTACAAACTTTCATACTCTTTCAACATGCTCCACACATCTTCCACACTGTAATTTGGACTCTGGGACCACTGGGCAGCCTGGTAAGCTACCATCTTTTTCTCTGCATCCCCCACATCAGACCGAATCAACACCTGCCCCATTTGTTCCCTTGCAGTCATCCAGTCCCCGTCATCTAGTCCAGGCAATGGTGTCCCAATGCTCAACAAGGTCTGGGAGAGGAGATGTGGAGAGGGCACAATAGTCAAAGGGGCAGGCATCAGAGTTATTAATGACTGCGTTGTAGGTGTAAGCGATGGAGAGAGGGAAGAAGTTGGAACAATAGGCATAGCAGGGAGAGCTGCAGCCACTGCAGGCACGACAGGTGAAACCGAAGAAGAAACAGGAGGCGCTGTATACGAGGCAGCCAGGTCAATAGCAGGAGATCCAGAAGCAGGGGCAGGACAGGCAGAAGACTCAGGCTTTGGGGCAGCAGGATATTTTCTCTGTGGAGCATATGGAGGCGGAGGTCGGGTATCTAACAGGTCCTCCACAAATGTATCGCCTTCCTCTCGGGAAACATAGGATTTGTCACATTTTAACCTAAACGTTCTATAAGCGCACTCCATACCCTTCTCTATTTTCTCTCTATCATACACTACTGCTTTCCGTGTCACTATCTGCATTCTCCCTTTTCGTGCCTCTTTTTCTGCCTTCATTCGCCTCTGCTTAGCTTCCTTCTGCCATGCCTGGAGATAATCAAACATTGACTGCCTACTTCGTTTTGCAAATAATTTATCCTGCAGGAAATTCAATTTTTGTTTATCAAAGGTACCTGTTAGCGGCCACTGCAACTCTGCATTGTCCCTGGTATATTTGTGCCATAGTGTACTAAACATAATAGGGCCAAGGCTGTGCGTAACATACATATCGAAGTTAGGGTTGCCTTCCGGAGGCGCAGGCTGCCTCTCTTCAAATCGAGCATCAGTGTAACAACAACGGCACCCCAAACAATACAACTTAATCCAGCAGGGCATCTTAAAAGGAATTCATGCCAGACAAATAGTTCTCAGATATCTTTTGAAAGATCAGTCCTCGAACTGTATCGAAAAGGAAACCCAAAGGTCAGTCCTCAGACTGCACCAAGAAACAAATCTGAGTCAACACCATAAACCAAAAACCAGCCAAATCCCAGGCATTTTCAAAAGCAAGCTAAATCTATTATGTTACCTGGCAGAGCATTGGCAGACACTCTGTACCCAAATCGGTCCGCAGACCTACCAAGTGCAATCAAACGGTCCGCAGACCATATCAAATATTATTCAAAAGGGCGCCATATTCACAAACAACCAAAGCAAACTCACCTGGTACACACAGGTTAAACAAATGTATTCTCCACTGCCGACTCTTTGGACTAAACAGTCAGATCCAAGGGTTTCGCCTTCTCAGGACCCCATCCGGGATGACCACTGGGCGAGGCACCGCCCGATCAGACAAGCGGGGCAGCTGCAAGTGCTAGGCTCTATTGTGCAGGGATCCCTGATTCGCCCATCTGACCCGACACTGCCCAGTCCTCCCCACCAATCCACGGGCAAGGATGGGTCAGCCCGGTGGAGTTCCTGTTTGGGTGCCAACTGAAGGAAGTGACCCAAATAGGGTCACTAGTAGTCACCTCTCGGCCTTCCAAACCAAATGAAGAGTCGGTCAGACAGTAGAGAATATAAACTAAAATATTATATATTTTTTTAACTTGTTTTTATTAAAACCGCTTCCAGTGCATCAGGTACAAAGGACATGCATATACAATTTAGGATCTTATAAGCAATATACAGTCTGTGATGGCCACATATCATATCCTGTTCACATCCAGTCTCACCATCACGTGAGCGTACTGCTCGTCCATTATAACGGTGTAAATGCAGTTTATATTTTTATATTTGTATGACTAATACCCTACATAACAAATAAACAACAATAATCGTCACAACTAGGGAACTAAGGGGCATATTCTCAAGGAGCTATCGCTGAGTTAACTGCACTATATAGCAGCCATAGTCACGATAAATGTCTTGCACTATTCACTACTAACAGCCCTTAGCACCAGTTTACCTGCGATAGCAGCCACAAAAAACATCGCCACAGATGACCCCCGTAATTATCGCTAATGAGATGCAGAGTAGGGGTTCCCTAGCAAAAAGCTGCGCCAACACCACTCCTCAACATTCTCAATGGCCAGCGAGATTGCGATACGACCACAAAACATGTGATAAGGCGTGTTAGCAGCAGGAAACTAACACCTGCTCTGACCTGGTGCAAAGTCGGACCACAGCCTGCACCAGAAAAGGGAGCCCAGGCCGGAGCCACACCTGAAGGGCAACAGATGCCATGGATCCACTGATCATGCAGTTCAGAGCCCCAACAGGACCACAACACCCACCGCCACCATCTCCAGGACCCACCCTCCCGGGCTCTCCATCCCCCAGCCAAAGACATACCACATCAACTACAGGGGATCATGTACCAAATAATCCGCCTGATGTCGCAAAATCACATCTGGTTACATGCATGTGTCGTCACAAAAATGAGCATCACACATTCACCTTCGAAGCAACAAATGAAAATGTATTAAAACAAACACAGAACAGAAATTAAGACACATGGCGGCTCCCCTCTGGACAATCCGTAGGTCACAGCCTGCAAGAGAAAAATCATGATGAGAAGGTTTGTCCTGAGCATATCAAGGGTCAGAGAGAGAGCATAGATGAGAGAGAGAAGGAGAGAGAGATAGACGGACAGAGAGGGGGAGAGAGAGATAGCCGGACAGAGAGGGGGAGAGAGAGATAGCCGGACAGAGAGGGGGAGAGAGAGATAGACGGACAGAGAGAGAGCGAAGGAGAGAGAGAGAGAGAAAGAGAGGGAGAGAGAGAGATAGACGGACAGAGAGAGGGAGAGAGAGATAGACGGACAGACAGGGGGAGAGAGAGATAGACAGATAGGGGGAGAGAGAGATAGGGGGACAGAGAGGGGGAGAGAGACACAAAGAAAAGAAGAGAGGGACAGGGAGAGAGAGTGCCGACACTGCGCACCCAGGCCTCACTGCTCACCTGCTACCACCGGTGTGTCTCCAACCACATGCCGGTATGTAGTGCAGTTCACCAGGTCCCACATCTGAGACAGACCCGTCATCTGAAACAGAGTCCAGATACATGAATGGCACGGTACATACAATTGCACACAACATCAACGCCTGTCCACCCCTGGCACCCAGGCAGCCGCACCCCAGCCCCTCCTACTGCTCAGCGGGGCATGCCCGCCCCTGCCCACCCAGGCAGCTGCACCTCAGCCCCTCCCGCTGCCCAGCGGTGCAAGCCCGCCCCTGCGCAACCAGGCCTCACTGCTCAAATTCCGCCAGTGGCGTGTAGAAAAGGAGGACCATCACGTGCTGCTGCAGGCAACAAGCCCGGTGCCCGCGGACATGGCCCCCTCAACATCATACAGTTCCACTCTGTAGGCCACCAGGTCTCACTTTTGATGCTGGGTCTTGATTTTGCCAATGCACAGGACATACCTGTGCACAGGGCATCAATGCAGTCTGCACACCCACTCAGCCCTTGAGATGCCACTAACTCTGTGACCTGCGAGGCAACGCCACATGGCGGTAGGCCCACGCTCTCCGCTAGCTCAGGCCTACACTGCGGTCCAACAGGGCACACAAAACCTGAGCAGTCCGACCACCTGTACGGGCCATCATCGCAGGCTTCACACCCGCTTAGCACTTACGGTGCCCCAACCTCAGTGCACCGAAAGACACCGTCCTGTGGCGGTGTGCCTGTGCCAGCTGCAGTGTATCCGCTGCCACCAAGTCTGTGCCCCGCTAATCATGGACCCTCTATAATTGGGTATCATGGTGCGGACGCCATCATATCACTTCTGCGCCTGCAGAATGTGATGTCGCAGGCCCCTGGGCCCCCATGCCTACATGCACACCACACGGATACACCCTGAGAAAGGTTGGAAATGGCGTCGAGCACATGCGCCCAGCCCTTTTTATTGTCAGGGTCACATGTGTTGTGACCCGTTTGCTGAATGGGTGTGGTGTGGTTGTAAACCAGCTGTTAGGGAGTTGCTGTGGCATGCTGACAACTAGACCTGTGAGCAGCAGATCACTACAGGGAAGTTCTGGCACATGTCATGTTGTTCTCCCCCCCTGGAGCATAAGCGTAGTGGGCTGGCCTGGTATATTCCAGTCCAGCGAAAGGGTTTGAACAATGACCTTGGGCTCTAGCTGTTGTTCTGTACGGGGCTGGACAAGGACGTAACAAATGCATGGTGCTGTTGATGCGTCGGTGCCACCCGGAAAACATTCGGTAATGTGTCACCCTGTGACCCAAGTCCAATGACATGTGCCACATGGACGTAGGAGGAATTCACTGACCCTACATACATCAATACTACCACACTTGAAAGACCGTAGGCACGACACATCTGTGTGATTCGGAATGTTTAATGCACATTTAGTGGAGTGTTACATCTGGAGTAGTACAGGGCCATGCAAACCCCACTTTACAATGTTGGCTGTGGAGGGCCAGCCAGAGTCCTTCAGGGAATGACAAGGTCGAAAGGAAGAGGAAGAGTTCAGTCCGCAGTCTGCTTGCTGTGTCATTGGTGATCAAACAGAATATGGCAGTCCATTGTGAGGCCCAAGGTGAGTGTCTCAGAGTGTATCTGGGACAGTGGAAGGTGATGATGCAGAGGGCAGAACCAAGCAGAAACCGGCCATATGGGGCAGATGAATGCTACTGCATCCTTCTTACCATGATGGCGGGTTCATCCACCTCTTCGTCCTCTGCTGTTCCATGTGCCTCACGTGTGGGTGGTGCTGGCCTTTCTCCAGCACTGTGTGACAGTGACTCCTCAGGGGCCGGGGGTGGAATGTCTGCCGACTGTGTGGCACTGACACTTCAGGGGGCGGAGATGTGGATGTAGTGGTAGCAGCAGCATGCATCAGCACAAGCCCTTGTGGCAGCAATGCCATGAGGATGGTTTTGAGATCATTGAGGAACCCAGCTACCACTCGCTTGTGTACAGCCGTGGCAGCCACTCTTTCCGCATTGGCCCGCTCCATGGTCACCCATGAGCCTCCGCATGTTTCCTACCTCGCGGGCGAGCTCACTGGAGCCACTCTGACTAGACAGATCATTCTGGTCTCTGAGTCAGGACTCTGGCGATGTCAGCCATGGTTCGTTGGAGAGCATGGAGCGGACTGTGGGTGTCTGTTAGGGACTGTGAGTGGTCTCTGATGGGACTTAGACACCCAGGTATGGCATCTAGTTTGTCTGCCATGTGGTCGAAGCCCACCCGCACCTATTCACGCAGCTGCTCCTGGCATCCAAACAAACACAGTTGGAAGGCCATGTGTTCTTCGTGGGGGTCCTGGGAGGCAGCAGTGGTGGTGGGTGCTGCCTGCTGTGTGGTCTGTGCAGGGGGTAGGGTATCTTCATTGCAGCTGGGCTGCCCTGCTCCTGGAGGTGGGCTGCGGAGACTGTCAATAAACTCTTGGAGGGCGTCAGAGTCGAAGGTGTGGTGGTCCTCTTCGTCATCAGAGAAGAGGGTTTCAGGCTGCTCTGCAGGAGGTGTTGATTGTCTCTCTGCAATGTGAAGGGGAGAAGCAGTTTAACAATGTGTTCACATGTGTGTTGTCACATTGTACATGTTTACATAGAGACTGCATGACTGTGTACATTGTGGCTGTTTGGGATGAGCTGCTTATTTGATGGGGATCAGTGGACATTTCGACAACAGACATGTGGGTGTTTGTACTTGTACATTATCATCTCACATTTCCCTGCAATGCCACTTGTGATTGGCCAGAGTCTACACCCAGTCGACACCAGTTGTGTCCTGTGTTCTGTTGTGGACGGGTGCGATTTGTGCCACATTGTTGTCAGTGTTGATGTGCTCATCATGATATGTGTGTGTGCTGCATTTTAGGAGTGTGGCCCCTGCTGCTCTGTTTTCCTGCCCCTTATCCCTTTTCTGCAATGTGCCTTTGACTTCAGTGCTTATACAGAGCTGAAATGTTGCATACTTGGGTACATTGGTCTCTTGGTGGGAGTTGGGGTCTGGGACATGGTTTGTCCGCAGATGTGCTCAGCTCAATTGTGCATGTGTGCCATTGTGACCATCTCCCCCGTCCCCCCAGACCCTGGTCATTACTCACCTTGGTGCTGTTGTTGCTGGTCATGTTGAGCAGTGTCCGGTCGCCTGACTCCAGACACCGTCTCCCCAATGATGACTGTGGACACCATTTCCTTCATGTCATCCAGCTCTTCCTGTGGCGCAGGACTCCCACCTCCAGTCTGTATTGCTGCCTTCCTGTTGTTGGCGAGTTTCAGCTTGGTTTTGCGCTTGACGTCATTCCAGCGCCTCTTGTCCTCTTCCATTGTCCTCTTCAGCACTCCAACTGCATTCACCTGGTCTACGATGGACTGCCATAGTCCATTTTTTGTTGCCAATGACACAGTGGAGGTGACAAACAGTTGTTGATGGTGTTCGACCACCTCCGTTATCAGGATCCTGTTTTCCTGCGGACTGAAGCGCTTCTTCCTACTCTTCTTCTCCTTGGCCTTCCATGACCCTGAGGTCCTAGACGGGTGCCCTGGGGGGCATATGGGGTTCTGGCTCTCCTCCGTACTTGCTTCGGCAACATCCATTGTGCTTCGCTGTTGTTTGGCATTTGTCCGTTTTTTTCTAGTTTTATGGTGATTTTTCCGGCCTGCCGCATGGGATTTGCAGGCCTGTTGCTGGTTTTCGCAGCTTTTTGTACCGAGATTGGCCTCATCGCAACATTTTTTGCATTCGTGTTTTGCATTTTTGCGGTGTGGCTTTGATTTCAACACAGACATTTGAAGCAGTATCTGAAGGCTATCGCATGGTCCCGCCGTGTTGAGAATGCTTCGTTAACACGGCACAATTTTCCCGCGATAGAATGTGATGTTGGAAGATGTGTTAAGTTACTTTTGCGATGGTTATCACACATTCTTGAGAATATGCCCCTAAGTTCCCTCCACAATCCAACTCCTCCCCCCTCCCCCAACCTAATGACAGCAGCAGACTGGTGGCCCAACTGATAAACCTTAGTAAAAAGCTGGTGGTGCACTCATAACGTGTAAGTGAATTATGCGTTCATGGTGTGAGAGGGTGTATGGAACACCGGCTCTACAGGACATATTGGAATGGGCATGGTGCTCTGTGTGCCATGCGTGCTGTCCGTCTCACTTTCATTTGTTGCTGTGGACATTTCAGTTAACATTTGCCCCCATTCCAGGAGATCGCTCTCCACATTGTCATCTGTCCGCACTATCTTAAGGCGACACTCCTCAGCTACCCCCCATTCCCGTAAGTCATCACTCCATTTTTTCCATGCAGGCGGACTTGGAGGATGTACCCAGTGAATTGCTATTTGTCGCTTTGCTGGGACCAGTCTCAGTAGTGCGAACCTATAGCACATCTTAAATCAGCCCAGTCTGATCAGCCGCTTGAGATGGCTGCCGAGGGACTTAGGGGCATATCATCAAGGACCGGTGTTAAAATCATCGCCGTTTTATAGGCAGGAAACTGCCGATAAAACGGCGATAATGGGCTTCATAATACGCCCTTGTTAATTACCATAGAAGCCCATGTTAATGCCAAAACATGGGCTTCTATGGGAATTAACAAGAACGTATTATCAAGCCCATTATCGCCGTTTTATCGGCAGTTTCCTGCCAATAAAACGGCGATAATTCTAACACCGGTCCTTGATAATATGCCCCTAACTTCCCCCAACATAACATCAGATATTATACATTTCCCATTCTCTAAAAAAACAAGCCCAGGCTGGAAAATTCCAGTCCAGGCATTTGGCAAACAAAGGAGGCATAGCAGGATGAGCTACTGTCCTGAGACCGGGAACAAGCTATCTCTGCTCCAAGGTTACTCAACCCGTGCCCGCCATTCTGGAAGGTAAAAATTAGCCTATCTAACAAGAAAGGTAAGCCATAATAGAGAGTACATTCATGAATGCAGCGAAACTCGGCCTTGAAGAAATACAAACTGAAGATGCTTCGAGGCAGCTTTCTGCTGAGGCAAGCAGTATAAGGCAAAAGCTTAGTTTTGATCATAGAACAAAATGACTGTTACTAATGAAATGGTGCCATGAATGCTAACTTAATTCAGAACGAAGTATGAACAATAGGACAATAACAGTTCAATTCTAACATATATGATGTGTTCACAAGGCACTATGAAGAAATCAATGGGATATTTGGCCATACATCTGAGGAGGAACTTCAGGCCTTTCTCGAAAGGACAGTGTAATCCGCAGCTATCGAAGGATGACCAGGAAGCCCTCAGGGCACCTTTCACTGAATCTGAAATCTGGAGGGCCATCAAAGAACTTGCATGAGGTAAGACTCCGGGCGCTAGGGTGCATGGTGTTGAAGCGCAATATACCGGGCACAAATCTTTAGCGCTCCCGCCCCAGCACCCGACATCTGACATTATCCTGTGGGGAAATGAGAGCCCCGAGCCTGGGCAGCGGTGGAACAGATGTCCAGGAGGTGGAAGAGACACCTGCTGCCTGAGGAGTATCCCAAAGGAGAGCGAATCCCAACCGCAGTCGGTAGTGGGTGTACCTGCAGGGCGGTGTCTTGGGAGGGGTAGGGGCAGGGTGAGGGGTACTAATCTATGGATTATGGAGCTTTACAGGTAAGTAAACATATTAATAAATAAAACGAGTTTTGTTGCGTGTACTGCATCTGCAAATGCGATGCACTGGGCGCAACAACACCATGACCCCAGAAGTGGCTCAGGAGGAGGGGAGTTGTCGGTGCAATCCTTTAGGGTAGACGAGATGCATCTGGCTGCAAGAGTGGGAGCCAACTTGCCTTTCGGAGGGAAACATCTGCCTCAGTCTGCCGAGACCCAGGAGAGGAGAGGTTAAGCCACACCTAGACAAATTATTCTATGCGGCTAAAGAGGAGGGGAACTCAAACCAGATTTGAACTATGCAAATATATTGGGAATACCCAAGCCTGGGAAACCCAGGGATTAGTGTTCCTCTTACAAGCCAAACACAGAGAACAAGATACTAGCGAAGGTACTGGCCACTAAGTTGGCTTGGCAATTGCCTCTTTGTTGCATGAAGATCAGACCGGATTCATACCCAAATATGCTACCCGCCTTAACATCTGAAGGCTGCTAGTATGGCTAGATAAGATTAAATGGAGTACAGACACCCCAGAGCAATTTTCGGATTGGATGCTGAAAAGGAATTTGATCAGTGCTTAATTTGTAAAAGATGAAGTGCAGGTGCTGAAAATGTTACCAAGAGGCCACAGCTCACTTCTTCCTCCGGTGACCCTACTTTCAACACTCTCACTGCCTCAGTTTCTATCTTCTAACCTTGATCTGTTGTCTGTCCCTTAAGTCTTTGCTCTAAGAGTCTATCCTCTCACCTCTCTAATTGTTTTCTATCATCTTTGTCACACCGAGTGTGTTACCTTATTCCCTGTATTTCTGATTTGCCCTCTATTCATTCTAGCCCTGCCCTTTTTCCTCTTCACTTTTATCCATGCTCTGCTCTCTCTCCCCTCGATTTTGCCTCTCTACTATCACTCTTCTAGCAGTGATTAGCTGTGTCTCAGTTTTAGCATATGTTTGCTTTTTTTCCTCTGTCCTGTCCTCTACGTCCTTTCATTCTATCTTCTCTCTTCTTACGGTAGACAGTCAAAATATCGAGTTGTTAATGTCGATGTACCATATTATCGAGTCCAAAATATCGATGGTAAGAAATATCGGAAACCAAAATATCGTCGTAGAAAATATCGATTTATGTGTGTGTCAAAAATATCGAAGACATTAATGTCGAAATCAGTAATATCGATGCTGAAAATATCGAATGTCAAAAATATCGATATGTAAAAGTGATGTTTTAAAGTATGTTAAGTAATGATATAGTTAAATGTTGTTTATATATAAGGTAATTTTTACATATAATTTTATTATTATTAGTTAGAAGTGTAGGAGCGGGATGTAGAGTTTATAGGGGATAAGGGTGGGTAGTGTATTAAAAAAGTATATTGTAAATATGGAATAATAAATTTCGCATTTGAAGTAAAAAATTAAATTTGCGAAATTTAATTCAAATTATTTAAAATTGCGAAATTTTATATAAATTTATTGAGTATTGTTAAATTATTTGTACTTTGCTTTTGGATATATATTAATAAATTGTGTAAATATATCTAAATTTTTAATTTTTTACTAAATAATTGTATATTAATGTTAGGAGCGGGATGTAGAGTTTATAGGGGATAAGGGTGGGTAGTGTTTTAAAAAAGTATATCGAAATTGTACAATTTAAAATTTCGCATTTCCTTTAAATTTCTAAATTTCGAAAATTTTTAACAATATTTGTAGTAGTCGAAATTTAATCGAAATTAAGGGAGTATATAAAACATTATGAATAATTTTTGTGTATGTACAAAAAAGTTTTATAAATAATAAAATATTACATTATATTTTTATAATATTTGTACTATAAATTTAGGAGCGGGATGTAGAGTTTATAGGGGATAAGGGTGGGTAGTTTTTTAAAAATATATAGGGTAATTATATAAAAAAAAATTGCAATTTCATATAAATTTGCGAAATTTCTAAAATTAAAAATATTGTGAATTATGCGAAATGCTATTGATTGTTATCGAATATAGTACTTATTTTTTTAGTTTGCTGTTGTGTATGTACTAAAATAGATTTGTAATTATAATATTTATAGATATTTTCTAAAAATATTTGTCTAATTATTTTATGAGTGGGATGTATAGTTTCAAGGGGATAAGGGTGGGTAGTGTATAAACAAAGTATACTCTAATCATAGATTTAACAATTTCGCATTTTATTTAATTTTTGTTTCTCTTCAAAATTTTATAAACATATGCTTTAAATACGAAATTATGAACACTATTATGTTTGTGTTCTAAATTGAGGTATTTTGTGTATGTAGTAAAAAGTATTAAAAATATACAAGTTAGTAGATATTTAATAAATAAATGTATCATATTTTTAGGAGTGGGATGTCGAGCTTATAGTGGATCAGGGTGGGTAGTTTTGTCAAAGGTACTTTTTGTGATTTTAGGGTCTTTTTTTGTGTATGTGCGAAGGGGTATTTTAAGTGTTCAGGGTCAGTTTTTAGTTTGTGGGTGAAGGAGTTTTGTAAGGTTTAAGGCTCAGTTTTTAGTTTGTGGGTAAAGGGGTATTTTTAGGTTTCAGGGTCAGTTTTTAGTTTGTGGGTGAAGGTGTTTTGTAAGGTTTCAGGGTCAGTTTTTAGTTTGTGGGTAAAGGTGTTTTGTAAGCTTTCAGGGTCAGTTTTTAGTTTGTGGGTAAAGGGGTATTTTTATGTTTCTGGGTCAGTTTTTAGTTTGTGGGTAAAGGGGTATTTTTAAGTTTCTGGGTCAGTTTTTAGTTTGTGGGTAAAGGGGTATTTTTAGGTTTCAGGGTCAGTTTTTAGTTTGTGGGTAAAGGGGTATTTTTAGGTTTCAGGGTCAGTTTTGAGTTTGTGGGTAATGGGGTATTTTTAGGTTTCAGGGTCAGTTTTTAGTTTGTGGGTAAAGGGGTATTTGTAGGTTTCAGGGTCAGTTTTTAGTTTGTGGGTGAAGGGTTTTGTAAGGTTTCTGGGTCAGTTTTTAGTTTGTGGGTAAAGGGGTATTTTTAGGTTTCAGGGTCAGTTTTTAGTTTGTGGGTGAAGGGGTTTTGTAAGGTTTCTGGGTCAGTTTTTAGTTTGTGGGTAAAGGTGTTTTGTAAGGTTTCAGGGTCAGTTTTTAGTTTGTGGGTAAAGGGGTTTGTGAGGTTTCAGAGTCAGTTTTCAGTTTGTGGGTAAAGGGGTATTTTTAGGTTTCTGGGTCAGTTTTTAGTTTGTGGGTGAAGGGGTATTTTTAGGTTTCAGGGTCAGTTTTTAGTTTGTGGGTGAAGGGGTTTTGTAAGGTTTCTGGGTCAGTTTTTAGTTTGTGGGTAAAGGTGTTTTGTAAGGTTTCAGGGTCAGTTTTTAGTTTGTGGGTAAAGGGGTTTTGTGAGGTTTCAGAGTCAGTTTTCAGTTTGTGGGTAAAGGGGTATTTTTAGGTTTCTGGGTCAGTTTTTAGTTTGTGGGTGAAGGGGTATTTTTAGGTTTCAGGGTCAGTTTTTAGTTTGTGGGTCAAGGGGTATTTTTAGGTTTCAGGGTCAGTTTTTAGTTATAGGTGTTCAGGGAAAATATAAATGAAGATTCTATTTAAATTAAATTTATTACATTAAATTAAATTTCATTATATTACATTATTCATTTTTTTACATTTGATTTACTATAATAATTTATTATTATTTAATGTCCTGCAGTTACTTAAATTAATTGTTAATTGGAGTTGGAAGAGTACATTTAATATGTTCTGTGTCCTGCACTTACTCTAATTAAATGGTGAATGCAGTTCTAATAGTAAATTAATCACGGTTTTTGAGAAGCAATTACCTAAAGTAAATGGTTATTGGAGTCGGAATATTAAAAAATTTAATTATGTGTCTTTCAAATATTGATATTATATGTATATGGGTGTATGATTAATAATTGTTATACCTTCAGTGTATAGTATGTTATTTATTTACATGTGGTATATAGAAATAGATAGAACATTACAGTTATAATACATTTGCTAAAATACATAATGATTTTGTCATAGGTAATACAAAATAATGACACCAGTTTTCTTTTCTGTAAATTTTTTTATTCAACACTTGAAATATACGATCACATATACATTTTATCAAGCTATGTTTGGTATACATATAAACAAAAAAGGAGGATAATGTTCTTTGAATAATCACATTTTTGAGTAATTTTCTTGACAAGTAATTTTAATTTGTAGAGAAAAAATTGTTAGTTCACATAATGCAATGTATGATATTATACATACATAATACAATTATTGTTTCTTAATAAAACATCAAACATGTATAATGAAAAACATAAGTCACACATTTTTAATACATATTGTGATATACTGATGATGATATTAACATATGAACACTTTTAAATGTATAATAAAATATAAATATCCTAATTAGAACATGTACATCATCATCAATGAATCTTTTAACATTACAATATTCTTATGTATGATTATTATTATTAATAAATACGTTTTAATAATAACAATTTTCACATATTAGTCATATTGTAAACAATTAAATCTGAAAAACAAATACAATATTACATATTTAGTTATATAATATTTTAATAAATATTACATTAAATATTTTTATATTTTCATACTTAATGTAATAAATATTAAAAGTATGTAATATATAATTAATATACAGGCAAAAAGATTTTCGATTTACAATATACTATACAATTTTTTTAACAGTACACATAATTTCGAGCCATATATATAACAATAATGGACATTTATAGTAGTACTTTTCACAGTTACATATAATTTGGATCGTTTATTTTGTAACCACTCTTTGTCTTTTTGCGTTATTTTGGTAAAGGGAAAGTCACGGTTGGAAGCAGGTTTACTTTTGAGTAGGTACGATTCTACTTTTATATTTTTAAAGTAATGTAAATTAAAAATAAAGGTTATATTTTGTTAATTTGGGGTTGGTAAATAAAGTATGACTATTTACATATAATGGAGTGGAATTAATACGTATTTTCGTTCACGACTTTTTGAGCCATTTAAAAAAATTGGAGTTAATGAGTATGTGGTATAATTTTATTAAAATAAAAATAAATAGGAATTTTATGTTTATATATTATGGGATACTCGTTAGTGTTATGTCGGTGGGATTGTTTAGCTGTTTTTTTTTCTCGTATTTTGAAACAGCTATTTCCGTTTCCGATTTTTTTTTTTTTTGGGGAAAGGAAGGGTGTTTCAGTTGTTAGAACGGAGATGATTTACATTCTTCCTTTATATTTTCAGTTCTGTGAAATATTTTTCACACTTTAAGATAACAGTCGTTTTTTTAAATGGCATTTAAATAGTCGTTTAATTTGGATGATGGATAGTTTTAGCAGAGTAAAGAAAACATAATTAATGATTTGTTGGATTAAGTCTTTGATATTTACACATTGTATTGTCGGTAAAGGATTATCTCTATGATGTTTTATTTAAAGGTAAGTTATAAATTTATGTTATTTTATTTGGATGGAAGCAGTTTTTAAAAACAAATATTGTGATATAATAATATATTTATTTAGTCTTTTTAGAATAGTGTTAAAATATAAATTAGACTAAATAAATATTTTTATATTATATTAAAATATGTGTTTTATTAGATTAAGGATATTGTTTGATCTCTATTAATTAATTTAGTTATTGCAATTAGTTCAATGTTTTGGCTATCATTTTTAAATATTCCAGTCCTCTTGTTGTAGGATATAGTTGGACTTGCTGTTGAAGATATAAATACATTTGAGCAGTTTGTCTAGAGAGTTTTGGTTTCAGTTGTATGACAGATTGCTGCATACGTAGTTCCTGAAAGCTTTGCTCTTTTTGTATAGCTGTGACTAGCTTGTGTAATGTGGGTGTTGTACGTCCAGTAGAAGAGAGGAAGGCATTGTGCCAACCTTCAACAGCATTGTTCGTTTTTGCCTCTTGGTTGAGTGTTGGTAGATAGACATTCCACCAGGGAATTGCAAATTTTGGCTGGCGTCTGTGGCCTGACCTGTGTAGTCTTCCTACCCAGTTGTCCTCAAAGTAATCTAAAAGTGGGGCGAGTCTTTGCTCATTTTGGGTGTAGAAAGGACTTTCAATTAACAAATTGTAATGTTCGGCCACATCAGTTACTGGTACATATGCCAGAGCAATGAGATGTTTGATTTGGCATGCAAAAGTTATATTTGTTGCATACTCAACACTAAGGGCAGATTTTTGTAAATGTCTCCAGAGACATTGATTGAAATGAAAATAACATCCTTGAATGGATGTGTGTGGGTAAGTTTTCAAAATAGAATTAATCATAGCTTGCTCGAAGTCTATGATGATTTTCATTGGGAAGTAATCAGAAGTTTGTTCCTTTATTTTTTGTAAGATTTCAGAGTAAGTTGTGGCTTGTTTGTTTGGTAATAAACAATATATGAAGGGGATACAGGTATTATGATATTGCCCATGAATTGTGTATAACTGGTAGAAAGGTTTTGGGCATATAGAAAAAGTTCCATCCATCATCCAAGTAGTACTTTCAGTTAATTTTTTTATATTGTTATTAGTTGCAAACATTATTATTCTTTTATCCTTGCTATGATTATCATAAAAAATAAATGGCTCGTCATTATGAGTAATTACAAGCTCTGGCGGAATTATGACTTCTTCAAAAGTTTTAGGAGTTGGTATATTGGGTCTACTTGCTTTTTTTGTTCTTGCTATTGTTCTTTTAATGGAAGCAATAGATGGTAGCTGACCTCTTGCTTCTTTGGGAACTTTAGGTAGTAATTCTTTAAGAATTACGTTGGTAGGTAGTTCTGATTTGGTACTTAATTCCTTGATATTCTCAAGAGTGGATCTCACTTCTATTTCCGAGATGTTTGGTGGGTGATTATGTTCAGTGGTATTTATAACACTAGTTTCCCTTGTTGTAGCACGGCCATAGCATTTATTGGAGTAATATTTTGTACACTTCCAATTCACTTTAAGGTCTTTTTGTTTCTCCTGAGTATAAATGTAGCCCATATAGCATAACAAAAATTTGCCTTTCTGAGATGTAATAAATGTTGCATCATCAGTCATTCTTGAGTTCTGGTATCTAGAAAAGTTAATATACAAATATTAATATAATCAGAAATGTATAAAAGATTTTAAATAAAGCTAGTATTCTTCTAGTAATTTTCTTACCAGCAGTAATGTTTTATTTATCGAAAGTAGATGCTTGTTCAGTTTGATGTTGTTCTTCTATTGGCACGGTCTGTAGAGAAATAATTAAGTATGTTATAGGAAAAGTTACAATTTGTTTTTTGGTAACATTTTTTTTACTTTATAACGTCTCTAAAAATAGTTTAGTTTATTTGGATTTAAACAGAGAAATTTCCAAGATTATACTAACAGATTGATAAAAAGAGTCATTTTTATTTGTAGCACATTCTATAGAGTTTATAAAGACTACTTATGTTTTATTTATCAACTTACCAAGATAATTATAGTAGTAGAAGAATGTTTGTTCTTTGATGTGAATTATCTCTTTTCTGTATCTTTGAGTTCTGTTTAGAGAGAAAGTTGATGAAAATTACTAATGCGTTTATATGTTATATAAATAATACACATTTGTTCTAAAGCATTGTTACTTATTTGCTAAAAAGAACCGGGGATGATACATGTATTATGAGTTAAAGCACAAAAAAACATATTTAAGAACAGGAAGATTATAGTAACAGATGCATAAAAACAGTCACTTTTATTTCTAGTACATTATATAGAGTTTATAAAGACTAGTTATGTTTTATTTATGAACTTACCAAGAGAATTATAGTAGTATCAGAATGTTTGTTCTTTGATGTGAATTATCTCTTTTCTGTACCTTTGAGTTCTGTTTATAGAGAAAGTTGATGAAAATTACTAATGCGTTTATATGTTATATAAATAATGCACATTTGTTATAAAGCATTGTTACTTATTTGCTAAAAAGAACCGAGGATGACATATGTATTATGAGTAAAAGCACACAAAAACATATTTAAGAACAGGAAGAAAACATTTTTTACACAGCTTGTAACGTTTTTTCCTCAAAACATTCTGGCTTCACACTATGTATTAAGATTTACAGGCTAAGAAACAAAGTATAGAGTTTTAAATTAGGCCAATAATTGGCACATAGCGTTAAGTAAATGTTAAACATATGTAGATACCTTTTTTAAATGTAAAGTGTCCTGTATCTTGAAGTTGAAGTATAACTTTATTTGTTTGTAGAGTCTGTTTAAAGGTAAAGTACATAAAGAAATAACAAATTAGTTTAAAAATTTTGGTCTATAAGTAATAGCAAAATAACATTAGAATTTAGTAACAGAGCTATATGATTACTTACTTGTAGTTTCAGGACGAATTTTCTTGCAGAGAAGAATATAGATGGTGCTCCCAAAATTGGCAGTATGTGGTCACGAAGAATATTTCCTGCAACTTGTATGGCTGTTTGTGATTGGTTTATATAGTCTATGTGTAATTAAGTGTGCTATCTGATTGGTCAGATATGTAAAGACGAGTTACTATTGGTTAGTTTGAATTTTTTTTAAGTTAAACATTTAAGATATATCTTCTTAAATAGTTTATGTTGAGGAATTGAAATGATATATTTATGTTTAAAAAAATTTTGTAATAAATTAAGATTATGTAAAATGAGTACTAAGTATTAAATAAGTATGTTTACAACGAGTTTATATAAAAATTTCGTTAGTTGGCGAAAATAAATTTTTGTACACTAAATGTTACTTAATAATTTGAAAATACATTAGTGAAGTCATTTGAAATGTGTGTATTACTTAGATAATAGATTTATTGGTGTTATATATAAAAAAAGGAGTATTATTTAGCTATCGATATTTTGATATGGACGAAATTAGTGCTATCGAAATTTTAGTAATCGATATTATTGTAGTGTGTTATATGTAGTATTGAGTGTCGATATTATTGTATTCGAAAATAATGCTAACGATATTTCTGTAGACGATATTTTTGTGCATCGATATAGTTTGCTCGATATTACTGTAGTTTTCATGTTAAGTATAGGGTGTCGATATTAGTGCTATCGATATTAGAGACTCGATGTTATAGTAGGTCGATTTTTTAGAAATCGAAATTCTGTCAGTGATTCCTTCTTACTGCTCTCTTCTTCATGTCATGGCTGCTTTCTCTTTGTATCTGATTTGCTCTCCTTTTCTTCTACTTAGCTCCGTCTTATATATCTCCTCTCCTGTTGTTTCTTTCTCCTCTTTACTTCTGCTCTCTCTCTCAATATAACACTGCTGCTGCCTGTGACCCCTGTTGTCAGCCAGTACAGGTCCCTGCTATTTTAAACTATGTGTTTTCCTGTTGTCATTCCTAAAGAAGTGGAAGATGGTGTGTTTTACTTTCTTATCTACACCGAGTGCAAAAATTTTTTTACACCAAATGAAAATGCTTTTTTTGCATATATTAATCAGTGCAGTATGACTGGGTGTATTACGGAACAGACGGCTGCTCGAGCACAGCAGGTGATGTCCTTGCTAGTGCTGCCTGTAATTAGTAGGTCCAGGATGGCAACGGCATCGGCATGCACTGCTCAGCTTGCTGTGACCCTGCCTGCTACAGCACAGGCATTGTACCCAGCCATAATGCTGCCAATTCAGATAAGTATGGCTGTGGTGCCTCCTGGACTCACACATGCTCAGCAATTACCATGCTGGGGTGCAGCGCACAAAAACTACAGGTGAGGCCATGGCGCACAATAGTTGTGTTGGGCCACAGCCGCATCGAGCACGTTGAGGATAGCAGCAATGCAGGTCTGCAGGATATGCTACTCTGGCTACGCAGCAAGTGGAAAGTCCACACTTACTTTCGTATATTCTTCCTCAAGAGCCCTCTCTCCCAAGTTCCAAATGTGCTCTCGCAGCTTCCTTGCCTCAGCTCCGTCATGAGCCAGCCCCCAGCTACAATTATCCAATGGGATGCTTAGGCTCAGGCAGTGGCAGGGTGCAGAAGACTCTGGGAATAGAATGCAAGCCATAGTTTGTCGATGACTTCTTGGATTTGTGATCGGCGTGATGACATCCTCACTAACGTGGTGATACACAATCATGCCTGCCGGGACAGGCATATGCTGGCCTGTCAATGAACATTTACCAGCCAGTCACCATGCAATGTATGTTATTCTTTTTATTTTTAATTTGAACAATTAATATTGAGACCACCACCTTCATGGTCAGAAATTGTAGCCCCGGCCCTGTGAAAGAAGTGCCGGTGCTGAGCACCTGAAAGCACCTGCTCAAATTAAGCAATGAAGTTGACTCAATAGATTGGAACTACTTCCATATGACTCTGAGAAGGTTTGGGCTTAGGCCTCAATTTTGCAAATGTGTGGTCTTGCTTTACAAAACCCCCATGGCGGTGGTGTGGGTGAATAGGGTAACATCCACTGTGTTCAAACTGAGGAGGGGGCAAGACAGGGGTGTCCACTCTCCCTATTACTGTTCCCATTGTTCCTGGATCCGTTGGCAATCTGGGTGTGGTGCATATCAAGCTCACTGAGTTCCATGGGGGGACGAGAGAACCCCAAAAAATCTCACTGTTTGCAGATGATGTGCGGGAAACGGTCGGAACAACATGGGCTCCGCCACGTGTGTCCGACCAATGCAAGCGTAACCACGCTTGCCGTAACCACTCATATGCCTTAACAACGCATATGCGTGGTTAAGGGAATGTGCGGTCTTGTTGCCGAGCGGTTGGGCAGGAGAGGAAGAAAGGAAGAGGAAGGTTGATCGTGAATCAAGAGAGAACGTGGTGAGGTAAGTGGGGCTGGTGCCGGGTCTTGGGGGTATTTGTTCAGGCTGGGGGAGGTTTTAGGACTCAGGAGAGGGCAGGGGTTGTTTGTCGGGCAGGGAGCAGTTTTATGGCTCAGGGCAGTGGGGGCTGGGGTCAGGGTAGTTAGCAGCTGTAGGGGAAAGTTTTTTGGCTCAGGGTGGAGTGACAGAGTAGTTTTTAGGGTGGGAGTAGTTTTTAGGGTGGGGGCAGTTTTTAGGGCCCATATGTCGTCATGGTTGTCCAAAGGACACAGGCAGCACTCACCGCCGAATCTGTGACTCTGTTACTTTGTTTCTCATAAGCTTTATATTTCTGTCATAGCTTCTTCAGCTACATGACACTGGGTCTATTTGCCGTGCTTACAACTAAGAACATTTACACTGACACTGCTTATCCCTGTGACTGGAACAAGATGAGGACACTACTGTAAGACTGTAGGGAAACTGAAATGGATGTACTCAGAGTAAGCCTTATTATATGATGCAATGCTGTTTATGCTTACTCCACTGGCAAGTTATATATAAACCAATAAAGAAAGATGAATAAAAAAAAACAATTTTAGTAACTTCAACAGCCTTGTGTTGCACAAAAGGGGAAGGGGCACTTTTTAAACGTATCTCATTAATAAACATGATTGCTTGGTTCTACTCGCAAAAAGGTGTCACTCAAAGTGTCACACATAAGACAATGACATGTCACGCTTAAGCACACTATAAACATAGAAATAGTACCTGAAGTCTCGGCAGCCAAAGGCTTTGCATCACTTAGCAGGGGCTTAAAGTTTTAGAAAACCTAGACTGCAGAATCCATCTGTGGCTGGTGACCTTCCAAAGTGGTGGGGCACGTAAAACTGTTTTATGAACGACGGTATGATTAGATTTGTATCGCAGAGGTGATCGGACACATTCTACTTACAGGTGCATTCTATTCAAATAGAATGTGCCCGATCATCTCTGCAAGACAAATAGAATATTGCAGAATGTTGAATACACTGCTGTAAAGTAAATAAACATAATAAATGTAACCTTACCTTCAGTATATGTGATCCTCACGCCTCGCACAGCCTGCAAAGATGTGCATGCTGGGAAATGACATCCCAGCCAATCCAAGCACTGCTGTCATGCTGCTTTTAATACCAAACAGCATTAAAGTAGTGCCAGGATTGGCTGGGTCAGGGAGGCACAATGCTCCATCGGGCTGTCTCTGCACTTCCAGTTACCACGTAATGATCATTAAGGAAGCATGAACTGCGCAAGTCGGATTGGTCATTTTAAAAACGCCAGTCAATCTGACATGCACAGTTCACTTAACACAGCCTCCCAGACAGAATATTGAGTTGGTTTTTTCAAAGTACCATAACATTGAGTTTAAAATTTTTAGGTACAAGATTACCGACTGCAAGAATATTGTGGTACAGAATATCGACAGTAAGGTAAGAAATGTCTTTTTTTTAATATTGAAGATAGTAATATTTGTAAAAATATTGTTGTTAATAATATCGATATTTATATTAGTGTTGTATATTTTAGTATGTGTGTTAAAAGTATGTGATGCAATTTTTTTGTATAAGTATAGTTTTTTTATGTATGGGTTACATTTTTAGCAGTAATTAATTTTCTGTTAATTATTTTGTTTTGCGTATTTTAGTTTTGTAGCCTGTTGTGGGTTGATAGGAAAATAGGGTGGGAAGTAATTTAATTATAATAAAGGCATTATTAATATTTTTCTTAGTATTTATAAATAATGTATTATTAATTAATTATTAATTTGTTATTAATTGGAAGTAATTCGTTTAAAATAAAGTAATTAATATTTTTCATTTATTAGTATTTATATATATTTCGTTTTTATAGTGTTTGTGGTAATTTACTTATTAATAATTCATTGTTAATGGTTTGTAATGTGTAAATAATTAATTGGTAAATAGGTTAATTATGTCAAATCTGATATCCAACACTTTCCCTACTGTTGCACTCACTGGAGTGGGAATAGTAATTTTAACCCCTCCGCTATCCAACACTTTCCCTATGTTGCACTCTCTGGAGTGGGAATAGTATTTTTTACCCCTCTGCTATCCAACACTTTCCTTACTGTTGCACTCAGTGGAGTGAGAATAGTTGTTTTAACCTCTACGCAATCCAACACTTTTCCTACTGTTGCACTCACTCAAGTGGGAATAGTAATTTGTACCCCTACACTATCCAACACTTTCCCTACTGTTGCACTCACTGGAGTGGGAATAGTAATTTTTACCCCTTCACTATCCAACACTTTCCCTACTGTTGCATTTGTTGGAGTGGGAATAGTAATTGTATTCCCTAAGCTATTCGGCACTTTCCCTACTGTTGCACTCTCTGGAGGGGGAATAGTATTTTATCCCATCTGCTATTCAATATTTTGTCTACTGTTTCAGTTAATGTAGTATAAAATGTATTCTAAAAAGATAACAAATATTGTAATATTTTAATTTATTATATATATATATTTTTTTTATGTTATTGGTGTATGTGTGTTTATGTATGTATTCAAATTGTTTAATGTTTCTAACAATTTATAATTTATTAAAATAATTATTTATCAATATTAAGTAAATATATATATTATATTATATATATTTTATTTATTTATTTATTTATTTGTACATTATAGGGTCGATTCAGATTCAGGAAAAACCGCTCCGAATAGCCGTTCAGAGCGTTTTTTCCCGTACGAATCGTACCCTGCAATGTCCCCCGTACGTACGACGAAGTAAGATTTGTACCAGGAGCTGGACTCCATACGAATCGTACCGATACCGTACGAATCAAATCCCCGTACGAATCTCCCTCGGAACCCGCTGTACGCGACATCTGTACGGTTCGCGGCTGCTTTTTCCGACCCGGCAAGTACGATTCGTGTCGGGTACGCACCGTACAAACCTTTTTCTACGGGAGCTGAAAACAGCTGTAAAAGCAGAGTTCGCCCTGAAACAGGTACGGAACAGCCCCCTCAGGTACGGTGCGTACACCCCATGATCGCAGGGGTATGGTTCATACCCCTGCGGTCACACGGTGTACGCACCGTACCCCGCGATCTTGGGGTGTACGCACCGTACCCCATGTTCGCTGGGTGTACGGTGCATACACCCCATGATCGCAGGGGTACGGTGCGTACCCCTGTGATCATGGGGTGTACGCACCTTAGGGTGTAAGTGATTGTGTGCTTTACCATACGAATCGCCCTTAACTGACGTGGAACGTACGAATTGCGTCCTCATTCATCGGTCCGGATCGTACTCGTCAGGTCGTCCGGCATGTGTATGAGTCGTACGGTTTACTGTTTCAGCCTTGCAATACGTACGGATTGCGACGATTCGGACGGATTGACGGAATACGGATCGTACTACGCGACTCGGACGGACGGGTATGAATCGTACGGCGATGGCTCCGGATGAAAATTGTATGGACGTTTTTTTTTCCAGGATCGGAATCGGCCCCAATATGTATTACTTATATTTTTTTTACATTTTATAATAATTCTAACTATGTTTTTTTGATTATATGTATTATTTCCTTTATTTTACATTATTTTCTAAATATTAAGAAAAAACGATATTTATGTACTTACCGTTATGTAGATAGGACTTCGATATTCTGGACAACGATATTTTTGCTTCGATATTTTTGTAGTTTGACATTTTTTATGTCGATATTCTGTCAGTGATCTGTCACCAGGCGAGAGAGGGCTCCTCAGCCCTGCCCCCACCCTAAAGGAACAAACAAAGGGGTGTAAGGAGTCTGCCTGTGGTGTAGCGGCTTAGGGAGTCAATGCCCCCATGCTCTAATGCAGAGCTTTCCAAACTCTGTGTCGCGACACAGTACTGTGTCGCCTGCGA
Organism: Lissotriton vulgaris; assembly: GCF_964263255.1. Lineage (NCBI taxonomy): Eukaryota > Metazoa > Chordata > Amphibia > Caudata > Salamandridae > Lissotriton > Lissotriton vulgaris. Next base: position 660,053 of record NW_028243062.1, on the reverse strand, counting down.
ATGGTGGGTGTGTCGTGGGATGACACCGGTACTGTGCAGTTTGTACGCCAGATGTACGTGAAGAAAGGAGAGGGAGACCGTTTGGCGAGCATGTGCGCGTGCAGCACATGCGCAGTGCGGTCCGCAGAGCCATTCCCGGCAGGAGTGTTAGCCCGGGACGAGGAGGAAACGGCAGGCCCAGAGAACAATCCGAACTCCGCTGTCTGTCTGAGCCCCTGCACCAAGAGCATCAAGCCTCCAGCTGGCCTGACCAACCTGCTGCACTCTTCATTCTGACACTATAAGTAAGGCCTTGTGTTGTTTGAATATTTACTGGTCCTGGTTTGCCCCTGGATGGAGGATCAATGTAACATGTGAATAACTGGACTGCTAAGGGGGCCGCTCGAGTATGCCACTTTCTGTTCGCATCAAGGTGCTTGCCATTCAAACAGTGCGAGTGTTGCACATTGTGTTTGTTCGCACAACACCACATCACCGTTTAAGTTTGCCAGCAGCTGTCAACAGCTTTAAACGTGGCGGAGTTCCCCTTACTCTGGCCCTGCCCAGGACTCATAGGACTTCTCATGATGCCGAGGGTATATCAATTGCTAGCCTTAGACATAAAACTTTATTTTTTTCAGGATTTTTCTTTTACATCTGAGTGCTCGGCAAATACGGAAATGCTTGAAAAGTCCTAAATAATTTAGCTTGGTTCCTATAGCAGCTTTATCTCGTCCAGTATGGGTTTTAAATATTTAATACACCAGAAAGAAAATGTACAGAGCTGTCCGAGAAGTTTAGGCGAGGGTTTCTGAATGTGGCCATCAGGCTGCATTATCTTTCATCTGTACTTTGTGTCATGGCTAGATACACAGTAGGAGTCCTGCTGCTTGCAAATATGGAAACTTAGACTCAGTATTTACCAAGACTGTGGATGGACCAACGGACATCCGTCTGTCAATCAGGTAGTTCCATAGCGACATGAACCCCACATAGGGCAAGCAGGGGGCTGTCCCAGCTGGGAGAAGTTACTGAAACAGCGAGTGTCTTCTAGTGCGTTCATGAAAGGACCGAGCTGGTGTGCCTGTCACAAGTCCCCCTTCCTAGCCTATGTGAAGTCACCCTTCTTTTAAGGTGGTTGCTAGTTATTTGTGTGTACCCTTAGTTTAAAATAATCTATATGAGAAAATATGTAAACTGGTATAGAGGTAAAGAAAATAGAGAGAAAAAGGAAAAGATGGGGAAAAGTGAAGAAAAGAAAAGTAAAAGAAAACAAGCATTGGAAATGCAATAGGTCTCGCACCATTAGAGTTAGTGCTTTTAGAATTGTTTATGGGTTTTTCTTGTAAATGTTTAGCATTTTTGTTTCCTGTAGCCAATGCTAAAGTATTACAAATAAAAAAGCCATAAACATTTCTAAAAGCTCTAACTGAAATGGTCTGAGAACTATTGCACTGTGTGAGGGTGAGGGTGAGTGAGGGTGAGGGTGGGTGAGGGAGAGTGAGGGTGAGTGAGGGTGAGGGGTTGAGGGTGAGGGGTTGAGGGTGAGTGAGAGTGAGGGTGAGTGAGGGTGAGTGAGGGTGAGTGAGGGTGAGGGTGAGTGAGGGTGAGGGTGAGTGAGGGTGAGTGAGGTGTTGAGGGTGAGTGAGGGTGAGGGGTTTTGGGTGAGTGAGGGTGAGGGGGAGTAGTTGAGGCTGAGTGAGGGTGAGTGAGAGTGAGGGTGAGTGAGGGGTTGAGGGTGAGGGGTTGAGGGTGAGTGAGTGAGGGTGAGGGGTTGAGGGTGAGTGAGGGGTTGAGGGTGAGTGAGGATGAGTGAGAGTGAGGGTGAGTGAGGGGTTGAGGGTGAGGGGTTGAGGGTGAGTGAGGGTTTGAGGGTGAGGGGTTGAGGGTGAGTGAGGGTGAGTGAGGGTGAGTGAGGGTGAGGGTGAGGGGTTGAGGGGGAGGGGTCGAGGGGGAGGGGTTGAGGGTGAGTGAGGGTGAGTGAGTGAGGGTGAGGGGTTGAGGGTGAGTGAGTGAGGGTGAGGGGTTGAGGGTGGGTGGGTGAGGGGTTGAGGGTGAGTGAGTGAGGGTGAGGGGTTGAGGGTGAGTGAGGGTGAGGGGTTGAGGGTGAGGGGTTGAGGGTGAGTGAGGGTGAGGGTGAGGGGTTGAGGGTGAGGGGTTGAGGGTGAGTGAGGGTGACATCGGGCTGACGTCAGCTGGGCACCGGAGTCAAAGGGCACCGTCTGGATTAATAAGCAGCACGGCCGAGTCCATGGCAACACTCATTGAGGCGCCGAACAATATCCGACATGTCTGCAAGGCTGAATGCGAAACGGTTCGCCAGTGTGTCGTCTGATGGGTTTTCACCCCGTATTAATTTGAAGGCGCTTGTGTGGGAGGGGCGGCGGGTGTACTTGGCCTACAGCAAGGAACCTGCACACACTGGTCTGGTCTATGAAATCTAAGAACTACACATTTAAATAAAATTTAAAAAAAGGAAGCGACAAAGGAAATAAGTCTAATTAAGCCTTTATACATTTTAAAAAGAAAGTCAATTAATCGCAAACGTAAAGCAGACAAACGCTGAGATTCTAAACCCTACTTAAGGCAGGTATACATACACCCATGCTCACATACCGGAGGTCTACCTGAGAAAACGTCCTGCTACAAGGAATGTTGTCTTTCATGGCTTCCTGTAGATGTCCTCCTGCAAGTCAGTTTCCTGCAACATTGCGCTCACACTCCTGCTATCCCTTATTAAACAAGCACTGGCGATGCCAATGGGCGCGAAGGGGTGGTGCGGGTGGAGAAGAGAAGCAATAGGTGAGAAAACAACATAGAGCGAGTTGGGAGAATGACACAGACGAGATAGAACCAGGGAAGTACACGAGGGAGAGCGCAACATGGAAAGGGGCCGGGAGAAGCACATGGATGACAGAGCAACTGGAGAGAAGTACACAAGGGAGACAGCTGGTAAAAGCAAGCACTTTCATGGCGTGCAACACATCGTGGAGGGCATGTTGGTGATCGGCTGGTGGTGGAGGGAAGGGGATACATGATACTGAAAGACGTCTACCTGGAGAGGAGGTGGGTTGGGGGAATTCCTAACACCTCAGGAGGCCTGCGAGACGTTTAGAGTGGGCTGGACAGTTTTTGCAGTATGCAAGGATTGTAATTACTAAAAAGACGAAACCGTGTTAATGGCTGTAGGGTGGGGGAAAGGAGGGAAGAGAGAGAAGGGGAGGGGGGAGGAGAAATGCGACACTGCGGGCAGGGGAGGGGGTGGAGCGGGGAGAGGGAACAGACGGAGGGAAGGCAGATAAGGGGAGGGGGGAGGAGAAATGCGGAGGGAAGAGAGAGAAGGGGAGGGATTGTTATCTGGATTCCAGGTCTCGAGTCTGGCCTTTTATTACAAATTACTGTTATTTGGTTCATTAGTCCAATCCAGTAGCATGGCAGAGCCTCGTAAGGGTGCAGCTGATTTACATGTGCTAATTAAATGTTTTACTAGTACTCGTTTCAGCTGCGCTTTCTGTATAGGGTGCATTTAATTATGAGTCAATAGGGCGCTGATTGTTCGAGACGCTTCGATAAATTTACGTTGCGTACATTGGCCTGCTACACGCTCCACCTTTGAAACGGAAGTATGGCATGTTGTCATTGTGACAGGAATGTGCCTTTAAACTTGATAAAAAAATAATTACCAGCTTTCTCGTCACATCCTTTTGAAGCTCCAATGGCACAGGAGAAGCATAGGGAGGAGGCAGTTGTGGCCGAGGAGAGGGAGCGAAGAGCAGCTGCTCGGAATGGGAAGCAGTTAACAAGGGAGGAGTTGCAAGACATCGTGCAGAAGTAAAGGCGTGTTAACGAGCAGTGCAAGGGGCACCAATTATGAAAAATAAAGGCATGCCTAAAGTGAAAGTGGAACTTTTAATAAAGACCTGATGTTTTTTAAAAGTGAACACATAGAGCCGCGGATACAGAAAAGGCACGCAGCCACAATTGTTTAAGTGAAAGTTCGGCATGTTGCGCTTTGAAAATTAAAGACTGTGTTTTATAATTGTAAAAGAAAACAAGTTTAAGAAAAAAAAAAGTACACTGGGAGGGGGGAGGAGAAACACGAGAGACGGCCTGCGGCCATCAAAGTGAAAGTACGGCCGGCGGAGGGCATTGCTGTGGGGAGGGGGGAGGAGAAATGCGACACGGCGGGCAGGGGAGGGGGCGGAGCGGGGGTGTGGGAGGAGTGCGGGAGCAGACGGCGAGGGGAGGAGAGTAGGGGAGGCACGGCCTAGCGGCCGTGGCTGGGGGCATGTGCACGCGCATTTAAGCTCAAATCGCCACGATTCCTTGCAAGTTGGATAAAGAGTGGATAAGCCACCATAGACTCGCAAGCTCGATGCGCATGCGCATCGACAGGCGAGACCTAAAAATTATTGAGCAGTGCTCCAGCGCAGAAGTGGAGAAGGATAGAAAATGTCATCCAATGAAAAAGGCAAGCATTATTGCTTTCCTAACAATATGCGGACAATCCCACATTTATAGTGTCTGGAGGTGAACGACTATTTGGAATTGTTGTGCTACTTCCAATTTCAATCACTCCTGAGTGCCTTCCTTGTCAGTTCTGTATATAGTAGCATCAGAGTGTGCATTCTAAGTTCTTTTGCAAGAATCTTGTTTTTAAAAAGCTTTTACCACGCAGTTTGAGATTTGTATTGGCTGCTCTGATCGAAGGATGCAACGAAGGAAAATAAAGGAATGTAGTGCTACATGGGTGTCACTCAAATGTTGACATTTGTTGCTCCGATATCAATTATAATCAGCAACACTGGAATTATGTGATTCTGCAGAGTTGTCTGTATAATAATGGAGTTGATACATTTACCCCATTATCCATCATCTCCTGCATAATTTGAATATTTTAACAAAAAAAAGTTCCTAGCTCACATAGAAAAAAAGTTACAGAAAATCACACTATTCATATTACCGCACACTGGAAAACCTCTCGCAAAGATTGACTGGTCATATTTATGTCGCTTATCGCTGTATTTGGATGTTAAACTGGCGCACCCATGTGTATCTACAGAGGGAGTCTTAACAGGGGTGAAAATAAAAAAAATATTGAAATAATACTGCGACAAAAATGTGCTTTTTCTTGCTGCATAATTTAGTCAGCCTTGCCACATAATTTGGTCCTTCCCAGTCACTTAATTCCAGTAGCCCTGACTATAACATGTTTTTCTAAACAAAAGGGAACTTGCACTGGCAGTGAACACAAGGAGTCTTTGGCAATGAACACACGAGATGGCAGTGTACTTTAGTTAAAGGTCTCTCTATGTGTGGAATGGTTGTTGGTTCTCTGTCATTCCAGCCAACACCATTGATAGCGGGTGTCAACCAGTCAAGACGGCCCTTTGAGGACTATGTGAAACTAGAAAGAGTGACATCAAGAGGTTTTATACACCGAACAGCCTTTAGGACCGAAGGGTACTACTCACCTTACTTCTCTTTTCTCGACTTCTCCTGTTAGTGTCGCCCTACATGGGCCAGCTTCTCCTGCGTGGCCCTTGTTCCTCTCTGCTGCCTATGCTGGCTCTGCCCCTTACGCCTTGTCCACCCTAGGTCTCCATCTCTTCGCCTTCGATGGGGAGTGCCTTACAGCGGGCTTTTCAAGTACTTACCTGCGCTCTGTTTTATTGCCCCAACGTACTTGTTATATGTATTAATAAAGTAAGTAAAGATATGCTTAAATTAAAAATAACTATATATAAGCACTTAAAAATATTTTTAGTAAGAAGCTGATCGCTAGTTCGGACAGTGTGTGTGAGTGTGCACAGTTGATGTTTGCATTCAGGCAAGCTCTGACGTGTATCAGCTTCTTAAACACTTTTGAACTACTTCTGAGGTTATTTGATTTTTTTTAAGGAGCAAGCATATCTACACACTTAGCCAGTGTTCTAAGGCAGAGCTCCGTGTACACTGCATGTACACACAGGCAGACTGACTCATAGTCCCTTCCAGGCTCCACACTCTCTCATACACTCCTTTGTATGAGCAGGCACATAAACTTTAAGTGCCTGCTCATACAAAAAGCTCTCAAACACTTACACTTGCATTGGAAAAGAGACATGCCTGTACTTTTTAGCACAACTGAAATACTTCCACAGGCAGAGTACCACTTCCCAGTAGTAGGCAGTATATATTCTGCCATAATGAGCACCTGGTATTCTAGCTTTTATTATGCAATCACTGTCTTTTCACGTTTTGACACAAAGACCGATCACTAGCTTTGTCCATACCAAGGTCAATTGATGCCCTGAGTCTGTCTGAGCCAGTGTCAATGCAGTTATTACTTCTGTCCCACCTTATGCTTCTTGTTTCAGGCACAAACCTAACCTTACACCCAGTTTTGCCAGTCACAATCTTTGTTAGAACAGATTCACAATTGCTTTATTAACCTTCATGCTTTCTCAAATTTGCTTGAAAATGCACCATTTGCCCACTTTTTTTTCAAAATGTTCTTGCGGGAGAGAGCCCCCCCCCCCTTAGGTGGTTCAGGCTCGCTCGCTCGCTACACTGCATTACCGTGTCGCAAAATGATGCATGAATAAACAGTGTGTCACCAACATGAAAAGTTTGGAAAGCTGTGCTCTAATGATGGATGAGCCGCCCTTGGTAGAATCATGATGTTGCTGCGAATCAAGGACTATACACAAATATCTCTTTTATTCCCTGTATCTAAAAAGAACATATACAGCAGGCAAACACACATGAACTATTTACATCGTCATAATGGGGCCTATTGAGCTCGGCCTGACACCTACCTAAATATCTTGGTCTCTTGACATGCAGTAAGTACCCAGCGACAGAAAGGTTGGCCAGGTTGGTAACCGCAAGTTGAACGAAAAGACCACAAGCTTCATTAATAATTCATTTAAATGTATTTTGCCTGGAGGTGCTTTAACCCTTTTGCTGCGGCCGCGATTTCGCGGCAGTGCAACACTTCCGCAAAATGTGTGGGGCCGCGTCAGCCGTTGGACGTGCGCAGCACTACGAAGGTAGTGCTCACGACATCCAACGGCCGACAGCAGCACTTAAGGGGTTAAACAATAAATAACATTACAACCCATATAATCACAGAAAAATAGACCCTATAAAATAGAACTGTTATCAAATAATGATAGCAGTATAAATCCAGCTTAATTTAGCTACAATTGAAAAAGAATGGTTTTTCAGTTTCCTTATAAAGTGGGAATATAAAAGTGATATGTACAGCAGATGGCAAATAATACCAGAAAGTAGTCTCAGTACCTAGAGGTCTGAGTGACTCTCCTGTGGGTGAAATGTAGGCACCTCTGGGCATATTTACAAAGAAGTGACTGAGCGCAGAGTTAGCCTTCTTGGCTTAACGCCGCTCACCGCCACTTCTGAAATGCAGGGCTGCACCGTATTTACAATGATACGGTGCAGCCTTGCGTTTCCCCTGCACGGATGCTAATTTCAGCTGCCTAGCGCTAACCAGGCACCCTTGTACCATAGTGCAAGGGTGCCTGCATTGAGGGAATGATTGTTTATGTGTAGGAATGTGTCCCTTCTAGCACATAAACAATCTTAAATGGCGATTTGTAGCTTCTATGTGTGCTGCTTTGTGCAGCACACCTAGAAGTTCCAACTCTTCATTTTTAAAATAATTGTTTATGTGCAGGAAGGGGGACCTTCCTGTACATAAACAATCATGCATGGAGTTTGGCTGCTTCTAAGTGTGCTGCACTATGCAGCACACATAGAAACATCAAAAACATAGAAACACCAAAGCATTTCTCATCGTTTCATCATTTTTTGGGTCTTCATTTTGGTGCTGCCTCCTATTTACGCCACCCTTTTAAATAGAGGGCAGCGGCAAAGTCAATGGGTGTAGTGGCAGAACGCCCACCGCACCACCCATTGCCCACCCATTTCACGCTAAGTATAACGTAAAAGGGTGCCCTATTTACAAGGCAGCGTTAAGCCACGTTAAGTGGCTTAACACTGCCTTGTAAATAAGGTCAAGTCCCTATCGCCACAGGAACATCTTTAACCCCTTCGATGCTGATGACTGCCCCCAGCCGTCATGCACTACGGTGGGCGCGTGCTGATGACGGCTGGGGGCTGTCATAAAACCGCCCACTCGCGATTCTGCCGCAGAGGCGCAGAATCGCGGTAGCGCCCAAGGGGTTAAAAAGTGATGTTCCTGTGGCGATAGGGGCTTGTAAATATGCCCCCTCAAGTCTTACAACAGTCTGATCATGTAAAGATTTGGCGTTTCAGAATTTTGAAGCCACAAATGCAACATGTTATGAATGCTTCAAAAGGATGACTTTATGGCCTAAAAAGCCAATCTTTAGAATGAGTGGAAGCCAACGGAGAGTGCGTCACTTAAACATAAGCATCCCAACCACAAGCCTAGCAGAAGAATGGCATATAGCCTTAATAGAGGACATTTGTTCTCTGAACCTAACCTTCAGACAGCCATTCCTTCATTCTTACTGGATAATATTAATGCCTGGACAACCATTTTCACTTTATTCTTTTAAACATGCGTTCTGCTCTTGTGATGAGAAATACATAAAAACGTGCAGCTGAGATGTTGTTTTCAGAGCACTTTTTCACATTTAGTTTTGGCTGAACTTAAAACCTGAGAGACTTCGGGGGCCATTAATGGTTGGGCGATAATCGGCTAGCTGCCAGAAATTGACAAAATTCCCCTCTAACCAAGCATCGGCTCCTCCGTCGCATTTTGAGTTCAGGGGAATGCTATGTTTCCGAAAGCACAGCAGCTGCCTGCTCTGCTCTTAGAAACACTGGGTCTTATTTACAAGCCCCTTGCACCACTGGTGTGTCACTTTTATTATGGAAGAAAGTACTACACCAGTAGTTAAAGCTAAAAATGTGGGGGTCATAACAGATAAGAAGCTTAATTTTAAATCCCAGATTTCAAAGGTGGCGTCTTCTGCATTCTTTACTATTAGAACGGTGTATAAAATTCTTCCTTATATTCCTAGAAAGGCCAGAAAAACTGTTTTAACCTCCCTTGTTTTATCTAAGTTGGACTACTGTAATGCCTCATATATTAACCTACAGTCCAATCAACTCAGAAGATTACAATCGGCTCAGAATGCCGCCGCTAGATTGGTTCTGGATGTCCCTAAACACCAGTCCATTAGGGCTGGGATTCAAGATCTGCATTGGCTCCCAGTCGGCCAGCGCGTGTAATTCAAGGCACTTTGTATCGCACATAAGGCACTTTATGGAGGCGGCCCACAATTTCTTTGTCACGTTTTTAGCTGGTACTCCCCTAGCAAATCACTACGTTCAGCCAATGCTCACCCCAGAGTTAAAACAATGAACTGGGGGTGGGTGAGTTTTGAACACAGTACCATTAGGATATGGAACGCTCTTCCGCTTTCTCGTAGGAAGATCACATGCCTGCTTGAATTCAGGAAACACCTTAAGACGTGGCTTTTTAAAAAGTAGTTTTCCTCTCAATGTATGCGGACCGCAAGCGCCTAGACACCTATGGGTAGTAGTGTGCTATACAAGTTGTTATAACTCAACATAACATACCGGCGGCGCAAAGGGCTTGTTAATAAGTCCCACTATCTCTTCCCTGTCATTACCAGCTGACATGGCATCATACTAAAAGGTAGAAAGAATCCAAATATGTCTTCCAGGGGATGGGAGAACATTCCCAGTGTGTCAAGAGTACTGCCTTTTTAATTTCCAAAGACAAACACCTGCTTTGGGGATGTCTTAGGAAAATACACAATGGCAACCTGTCTAGCATGCTGGTATGGCATAGCAGAAAGGCCTCCCTTCTTTGTTTTTGTCAAATGAGCTTCTGTCATGTCGGCTGGAGCAGTTTCAGCAAAAGAATCCCATTGGCACCGCGGGCTTCGCTAAATGTGGTGAGCGGCTGTAGCTGAGCCAGTAGAGGTGGTGCCTTCAGGGCCACAGTGGTTTGGCAGCCAGGTAACCAAACCATCAAAGAGTCCATTGTTATGGGCACCATCTGTGGAGTGATACAATGCCAAAGACAGCTTCGCAAGCCAAAACTCGTATAAAAAGTACACACCAGTAAAGCAAACAGCACTAACTCGTTTTTTTTAACTATACTTCAGACAGTATTTCACCAAGTCTGTCTAAAAGTGTGCCAAGACCGACACCAACCTGTGCACATCCTCCAAAGAAGACACCTGTAAGTAGAGTTGAGTGTTGACCTCATGTGTGTAATCTCTAAAATCATTGTGTGAAGGAGCACTAAGCGGTTCCATGTACAGAGAGAACAAAGAAGGGAGACAAGTTGGGGGTCCAACGAAAGACCAAAAGACCCAAGTGTAGGTGCCAAGTGGGCTGCCCCAGTGCTGAACAGCTGTGACCCGTCAACAATAAAGACAGTACACAACCTCTGCTGTGTTCCACCCAAGCCATTCTTAGTCTCCAAGATATCAACACAAGATGTTAAGAAGACCATAATGTTCAACTTCATCAAAAGCTGCTGAGAGGTTCAGCAACACCACAAGAAATTGACTACCCCCTCCACAGGGACAACATACATCACTTGAAATGAGGTAGTCTCGATACTTTTAAAAAACTGAATTGAGAGTACCTAACAATTTTTTTCCGTCACTATATGCTCCCAATTGATTGGAATGCCAGAAACCGGTCTTCTGAAGCTTGTTTCCGGTCCAGGGAAGGCATGGCTTGGCAGTTCGGGCTGGACTGTTCCCATGAGGCACAGGGTCAGACTGATTTGCATATGGCCATGTCTGAACTGGGGTGGTGTGGAGTGCAAAAAAACGATGGATTTAGGCCCAGATCTCTGTACTGGGGTGAATGTATGACATTTTTCTGCATTCTGTCCATCACCTGTGGTTTTTCAAAATTGATTTGCAGCACAGTGCTTTATGGCCAAAACCCAAAAAGGTAGGTGAGGTAGGGAGCAGAAATGTAGCAATGTCTTCTAGTCAAAAGCTGTTGGTACACGCTCGCTTTATACCCGCCTTAAAAAGCTCATAACTCAATTAAAAAAAAAATGTTACTTGACCGGGTTGTCCTCATGCAGAGACATTTGAGTAAAGTCAGTCCAATGTGTCATGAAGACTTAAAAATAAGACTGCCATCATAATGAAACAATCCCTGAAGATTAGGCGAGTCTATCATGGGAAATATCAGAGGAAGTAAACCAGTTGGGACTAAATTTCAACTATTTCACTGCAAACAAACCAGACAAACAGCTGGCATCAATCTCCAATTCAATACCATCAAGTTTCTTCAATAAATAATGAGTTATGTCCTGGTACTTCTGCTGGGATCATGGGCTAGAGGAGTTTTTGTGAAGTTTGGCTCAATTCCAGACGGTCTGAAATAGCTTCCCAACGAGGATAACAGCATTGAGCAGTTGCATCATAATGCAATTAGATTTAGAATCAAATCAATCTTCTACATATTTCAACAAGCATTTACAATGCAACGGTTTCGCCTTTGCAAAAGTTACAGTTATTGGCATTGTAAATGACAACATTTTTATTTATGTGTTGGTTTTGAAAATAGATAAATAAATGGCATTGTCATTCACAATGCCAATAGCTTTTGCACTGATAACCTATGTTGCAGTAACCACAGCACTTAAAGGCAAAACGCATAGTATGAGGTGAAGGTGGGTAGGATAGAATCTAGGTTTTTAAAAAATGTTAATGCCTAAAGGCTAGACAGAAGATCTAGGGGTTTAAGACTCATTAGGCCCAAATTTTACTATTTCCACCCAGGATCTGGAACAACATTGTGCATCCTTCACGACTACCCAAACCTATGACAGATTTAGACACTTCTTCAAAGAGCACGACGCCATGCTGTAACAGTACACTTCTGCTGTCAGGCTCTCCTACCTTCAACCACTCGCGGACTATCTTTGGCTCTGATCCTGAACAACACAGCCCTGCCTTTCAGTTAGGTTCACTCTATACAAATATATACATTTCCAGGACCACTTAGTGCAATTTCCCCAATAAATAAATGACTCTCGTACCATAAGCACGATTAAAAACAGTAAATCCGAAATTTGGCTTGGATGAAGGTTGTGCAAGCTGGTCAACACTAATCTAAACGCATTATATTGTAATTGCGTTTAAATAGCTCTTACTACCCCCAACGAGGCAGCAAAGACCTTTTTCAGCGAGTAGCACAATACTCCGGAACCCTTAAAGGATTAGTGGTGAATTAGTAAAGTGAGTAATGTGGAACCACTTACTCCAGGGTTCAGACCGTGGAGTTAAAATCCCACCTTAAGGCTCCAGATAATTTGGAATAGGGATGCTTATGATTAAGGTCGCCCCATCCAAGATGTTTTTTTTTTTTACAAATGGCATCTACTGCTTGTACAGCGAGTAATCTGATCGCTCTAAACTCTACTATGAGTAACAGGCACCTTTGTAGAGTAATTCTGTAAGGAATGTCTCGGACAGGTTGCCTGTGTGATTTTGACCTCATTTAAGAGAATAAACTTTGCTTCAGTGGTCATCACGGTGATTAGAAAATGTTAAACTGTAATGACACTGACCTTTCATAGTTTTATCTAAGAGCTTTTCTTCTGACGGAGGAATAATGTCTTATCAAGATCTTGGAGAGTAATGAGGGTTACTAGCCCTAAAAGTGTAAACATCTCATTAAGAGCAGTAAGTTACCATGTGTTCCAGAGAGCAATACCACAATAGTCTATTTTGGTATTTCTTTCAAGGCTTTCTCTGCAAAGGCTTGGAGTAATCAATTCACAGATGAGCAAAACAAAGTGAAGTGCCCGATGTATATATATTTTTGTATAACAACGTTGCCAATAACCTAACTCAGCAAATCGCAAATACGAATGTGTTGTCACACCAAATTATCACGATCAATGCAAATTAGCCAACTTAGATCCCCATTTGTGTAGCTATTACAAGGTGACAATGCTTTGGAACAGTCCGAAGCAACTCCCAAATACGGAGCTTAAGGATCCGATCGCATCCATGTCCAAAAACATAAAACTTACATTTTTCCTTTGGAAGAGGTTATAACTCTTCCTTCCACATACTTTGCGTACTGTACAGTACTTGGACGCATGCTTTCCCAATAACAGTGGCAGATGCTAAGCAACAAATTAAACAAGCATCAGAAAGTTTATAACCGTATAAATGATAGGAGCCCAGCTGACTCGCGTGACTCATACCCTTGGCCATACCGTATGCTGCTTTTTAATGGATAAACAAAGTCAAGATTCGCAACCAACGTGGCCACTACAGCAGAATCGGGCAAATTGGAGAGGCCTGAAATTGACAAACTGCACTTAATGCGTAGATCTGCATAAGTTTTCTTCACTTACCGCAGTCTTTGGTTAGGATGTTTGCAGCAATGTGCACACCTTCAAGTGCTGGGACGCTCACCAAAGCCAACCACAATTTATGGGATAATAAACTCACCAATTGAACAAAACTGAGCACTTAGGATGAAGTACTAGGAGATCCTAGGAAAAAGGCTGAAGTGTAAAAACATGGCTGCTGATGTTGGAATAATTGTCATGTTTTTAATACTTACCCTCTCTGACACTACATAAAGTAGTAATTTCCTTTCTTACATTTTTTTTTATAGAAAAAAGGGTTGTCTTCTAGACGAAGATGGACACAGCGGCAGATTCCATCCTTTATTAAACTGCAACCAACAGCTAATGGCCAAAAACAGTCAGGCCAAACTAGTTTCGGGCTCCCCCGCCCCCGATCACTTGCCAACAATGTCAAGCAGCAAAGAGTCTTCACAGCACTCCAATCAATGTGCTTAAATACCATGCCCGCCCCAAGTGGGCTCAAGTGAGTATCAAGTGCATGCTGGGAAGTGAAGTCCAGTATTAAGATCCAAGTGCATTTGCTGCTAAAACATGTAAAAAATTCACATATTAGTCCAGTGGCGTTGTTTGTGTCCCAGCCAGCCATATCGTTGCAAAATCTGTAAACGCTCTGCTGCTTCCGCTCATTCTGCAGCGGATCCACTTGGATATTAAAACTGGACTTCATTTACCAGCATGCACCTGATACTCACTTGAGCCCACTTGGGGCGGACATGTCATTTAAGCATTGAATAATAAAAAATAAGCATGTGTTACTTTTCGTGCAGTGGTGAGTGAGCGCAGAGGTGCTACAGCCAGTGTTGAATCAGGCTAAACATAATGGACCCACTCCAGGGACTGCTTCACACACAGACAGGTGCACACATCAATAACGAGCAGTTTGTTTAATCCCGTTATCAAAGAGTAAATGTGACCTCCGAAGCACACGAGTGAACGGGGTGGATAAGCAGCGGTGTGTGGGCAGAAAGAGCCTGCAGGGGCGAGGCGCTGGCGGCAGAGCACAGCCTAGAAGAGGCCCCTGTCAAGCAAGGCTGTGTGCACCGTGGTAGGACAGGTGGACAGGCCCCGGTGCACCAGACAAACATCAGAAACACTCATGGAAATCAGACTCGGGAGCCAAGAAACGGACTGAACATCACCACAAACACCTTCCATAACACCCCGCGGTGTGCGTTTGTTGAGGGGTTTCATATAGCGCTTCCAGGCTCCAAGCACTGTGTGACATTACATCCGAGTGCTTGGAGCCTGTAAGTTTTTAATACAAGTTATATCTAAAGAGCCTTTATGCACAGAAGGTAAGAGAGTCAGAACCGGCTCATTAAAATCGGTTTTCTTAATGGTAGCGGTCTACATACCAAGTTTCATCCGGGACTTTAGGTGACGTCATCCCGGGAGCCATCTTGACTATATCTCACTTTGAAACAAGCATGACAGCATGAACGTCAGCACCATGCGGGCACTGCAGCAAGAGCCGTGGGTAACTAACTAAAACCCACCCACGAGGCCTCTGTTAGCTCCCCCCTCTCTCCCACCCACTCCCGCGGTCTCCCTGGGCTCCAGCATCGAGCTCTAGCCCTGGCCAGCATCTTCAAAGCCTCCTGCGACCTACGCGCTGGCTGCGATATTCCTTCACTAGCCCACAACACAGCTGAGGCCGATGGGTAACCACTCTGAACTACAGGTCTTGATGAAGGGAGGAGGGAAGCACACTGCCGGACATACCCGCTCACAATTAGCCCGAATGCACGACTGAGTACTAAAGGCTTTCTACTGGAGTGTCAGGCACTGCATTTACCACAATGCATCTCGCCAAATTGTGGCTGGCAACCTTCTATGGTGATTGGTTCCTTACTGATATTGCTGTTCGGTAAGCTCAGGAGGATTTAAAATATAGACAAATGTAAAATAAATAAAGCCTTTTCGGTCCCCATCAGTTGGGTTAGCTGTATATTGGATAATCTGTTGCAAGTTTAAGAGGAAAGCAGGCATAGCCAATGGGCAAGTAACAGCCATTCCTAGGATGGCGAATCCCTTCCTGAGCCCAGATCACAAACGGCATCTACGGGAGATGGTTTCTAGTGCAGAAGGCCAAGGAGAGGCGACGGCGGAGCCCGCCCAGGCACAGATACCGAGTGGGCGACGACTCCGCGCTCCGTGCAGCTGCCAAGGAAACACGAGGACGCATTTAGTAACACGTCGATCAAAAGCAGCCGAGCCATGTTCTCTTGTGCTACTTCACCAGTTTCTTTTTTTTAAAAAAAAGGAAGAAGCAAAAAGGTATGATGCTAAAATATTATTGTGACAGAATAGCACTTTTGACACGTCCTCGTGCCGTGCTCAAGTGTGCAGCTAGGCTCTTAGATAAAATGTGCGATTACTCAGCTTAATGGTGCTCACTTTATTGGGATAAATATATGAACCATGCTGGAGTTCAAATCTGTCATTTAGACGCACTTTCAACGTGGCATGTTATTTAGGCTTTTATTTAGGTGTTTGACTCGATTCTATCAACAATGTTTATAGTAGCGGTGAACGAGCACCTGGAAGCTCGAGCCTGAATGTTTTTGTCCCGGGCCGGCAGCCAATCACAGCGCGGCCCGGGAATGACGTCACGGGGGTGTCCCGGGCCGGCAGCCAATCGCAGCGCGGCCCGGGACAAAGGGGCGGGGCTTAAAAAAAGCACCAGAAACGCCCCCGAATCGCGTTTTCGGGAGAAACCTCGATTGACAGCCTCTGTCTCCCAATGGCTAGCCTCCATTTATGGAGCTAGCCAATGAGAGGCAGAGGCGGGTCATCGATCATATATAGAACTCAATAGGTTTTTTAGCGAATGCTCACTACGTGAGCATTTGCAGGCAAAACCTAAAAACTACACAACAATTAGGAATCTTAGAGTGAAGGCAATGCAGTGCAACAGTCATACATAGTAGTGACCCTCTAAAGAGTGCCAGGAAAATTACTGCTTGGGAGTCTCTTGGTGCGTGATGATCTCTTGTTGGGGGGACTCGTCACAACGTGGCCGCAAGGGGTCGCTCTTCATGTGGAAGAAGAGGAAATCAAAGTCCCTCACTGTCCCTGATTAAACACATTTGATGCAGGCAAGTTTTATTTTCTCCATATATTTTAATACATTTTTTGAAAGTACAGAAAATAATACAAAGTCGCATATCATACATACATCAAAGGCCCAATCTAACGTAATGATGCCACATGCATTAAGGAATGTCAAAAATACACAATAAAATGTATATGTAGGGAACTGACCAATGTGCCAAAATGCCAAAATCGAGAAAGAAGCATGTAATTGTCAACATTATCATAGTAATTAAGTATTTTTCCCAAAGTTGCTTTTGGTAATATAAGATAAAATATGGGCTTAATCGTAATAAATAGTAAACATGAATCTAGAGAAGGGGCACATCAGTTAAGAGCCTAAACAGAAGATTGCTAGGCCAAGAGAATAAGATCTGTATAACAACAGATGCAGGCAGGTTTTGCTGGACTACATGCATTGCAGCACTTGCTTGGCAGGGAGCCCGTCGGCTGAAGGGTGTGTAGGGCATTCATACCCCTAATCCCAGGTACTCGTGTGGATTTGGGATCTGCTTCACTTGGAAGGTCTCTACACTCTCCATAAACTGGTGTTTCCTAAAAGGACCCAAGCAGAAATTGATGATCTATGATATCTCATTTAAAAAAAACTATTTTTTGCAATATTTTGTCATTGTTAGCACCGCCCCACTCTGACACACCATTTTCCACCTCTGTAACCAACATAACTAATCACCAATCAAGCATCATCTGAGCCCTTTTGGTCTCGAAAAGTTGAAAAGGTGTCTTGTTTGCTGATTTTACGAGTCTAGGATCTTAGCTGCAAGATTACTTAGCGACTTGCCTTGAATAGGAAGATAACTAAAATAGGGCCTTGTTGAGTAAAGGGGCAACAGATACTGTACATATTGCATTACACATTAGTCCAGATGCATAGTAGGGAATAGCTGAGAGCAGCAGGAGGCAGAGAGTCCAGTGCATCCACATGTCCAATAAGCCAAACTGAATCTTGAGAAAGGGATGCGGTGTTATATGGAGCAGGGGGTATAGCCCTTGGTCCTTCTGGTGCGAACATACCCATAGAGGTGGCACCCTTGACTTTGTCTGCCCTTTGATTTGAACGCCCTGGTAGAGGTAGTAAAGAGGAAAGGACAAAGGTGGGAAGGAGAAGGAAGACCATTGATTGGCTGGGGGAGAATGATGACATTGGTGGAGGTTTGGGCCTACCACAATTATTCCGGTGGCATTCAGTCCATTGCCACCCATGGGCTAGCCTATTTGGAGTTAGCTTTGTGGCAAGGAGATAGGAGGGAGGATGGTAGTGATTGCATTGGTGGCGGTTCTGGAGTTCCAAGTGAATTCCTGGGGTGCTTCTGCATCTTACTGCACAGGGATTGGTCTATTTGGTGTGCACATCTGGGTGTCATTAGAGTCCATTTATGTGCTAAATGTAAAGTAGCTTAATGAGAGGTTGAATATTATAGTTGAGAACTTGTGTCATTGCAGGTTCCCCCGTAACACTCTTCACTAGCCTTTAGTTTTGCTGGCACTGCCCATTCTACCCCCAGTTTCAGGGGTCATGAAGGCAGCACCCCCATGATAGTAGGCAAACAAAGTTTCAAGAGCTGTCTAGTCTCCACTGTAGTTTCCACTATACCTTCCACAACTACTGGTAGCCAACAGGAGGCTGTTTTTGGAGTGCCTGTAGGAGAAGGGGCAAGCCAAATGATATCATTAGCTTTTAACGAGTGTGAGCTGTGTCCCCCTCCATTTTGGTGAATCCATGTCTATTTTTGGTTAGGGCTAGACTTTATCCGAGAAAACAGACTGAAGCCTAGATTTGCACATGAGGCTGCCAAGCGGCAGCGCAGGGACCCATGAGCAGTGGTGCATGGGTGCCTGTTTTACAGCCAGGATTGTTTTGTGCAGGAAGGGACACCGTCCTGCACAAAAATAATCCGCAAAGGCAATACCCTCTTTCTGTGCGTGCTGCAGAATGAAAGAAGAAACAATGATGAGGAGGAATAAAGATATTTTTCTTCATTACAATTCACTTGGGAAGGCATAGAATTTTGATGCGTTATTAAGTTTACTAGTCTTTTTAAACATGGAAATATGCCATAATCCATGGGTAGATGCATGGGGACGCCCAAACGTCCATGTCCCGTCCATGGAACGCATCTCAAGTTGAAATGTAACATAACGCAGCGCAAGCAGCTGCCTTGCCTTACATTTCTTTACAAAGCCATCCAAGGCCACATAAATCAGGCCTTGCCTGGCTTTGCGCATATTACTGAAGCCTCTGCATTGTCATTGCATCGCCTTGCGTGACGCAAGGACAGAGCAAAAGCTTCATAAATATTTACCCTAGCGGCCTTGAGAAGTAAGGCACATAAGTCCTATTTAGGAGCAATGCTAGGGTAGAGGTTGCATCTACCCCATTACAATACCTTTCTGCTGTGAAAAGAGGCGGGCTATGATTTGGGCCGTTGATGGATGACGTGGGGAGGCACGTAGAGGCGTCAAGATCCTGTCAGATGGCCCGGAAATGCGATATCTGCGGCTGCGGAATTTTCCTCAGTAGTAGCACAAGCTGCGACTTGAACTTATCGCAAACCAATTAGCCTTTTGTTTACAGAAGATGGCTTCTCTCTGGGGGATGCATGCCTCCCTGTCCACGGGGCTGTGTTTTACCGTTGGTCCGGGATAGGGGATCTGCGACCTTCCTGCAGCGCGTGAGCTGCTGTATCCGGCCCACGCGCCACACTAAACCACAGTAGGCGGCTCTGCTCCATGTTATGGAGAGTACATGTCATTTAAAATATTAATATCTCCACCATGGGCGTTTCTTCATATTTATAACTTTTAGAATAATCTATGTTGTCAAGAGAGAGACCCTGAAAATGTAGAGACTAATTAAATTATCCCCCTCCCAAAAAAAATCAGAGGGGAAGACTGAACTCATACCCCGTTGAGTTGAGACAAACCAAGCCCCATAGTGCTTTGAGAGCCTGATATATATACACAGAAATGGTTGCGTTTTACTGAATACAACATTGTGTGGGATTTGTAGGGGGGGAGATGCTGCGGCCTTGTTCCCACCCGTCGACCTCAGTCTGCTATCCTTAACCTGCCCTCCACCCTCCCCACTCCTTAAAGATTTAAAAAAAAATGTTTTTTACATTTTACATAGCGCAAACTCAACCTGAAGGTATTGGAGCACTTTCCAAGAGCACTAGCTACATTACACAAGGACGTATTAGTTTTTAGGCATGGGAAGCAGTGCCGTTTTAGAGCATGAGCATGAGCATGCTGGGCAGTTGCCTGGGGTGCCCACGTGCATAGGGGCCCCATGCAGACCAGAATTTAACACTAACTTTCCATTAAACATTTTTATTCCTGTGAGTGGTTGGGTAGGCAGGGCCCAGTGTACTGCTTTTCCCGAGGGCTCATAATGCTGTTAAGATGGCCCTGACAGGAAGATTAATGATTTGCCCAGAATCGCAGGTTGATGATCTGACGCGGAGACTCAAACCTGCTTCCCGAGTTCCAAAGTCGGAAGCTCTGGCTGGTATCCTCTCCGAAGAATTTTGGGGCCTATTAGCAAGGGATATTTCTATCGCCCTATCAGCAAGCTGTCGTTAACAGCAGTTAGCGACAGCTTTCAAGTGCTAGCGATCGGTTTGGGGCACGCTTTGCATGTCAGCGATATTTATCGCTAATGACATGCAAAGTGGGCGTACCCAAACTGTTAGCGACTGAAAGCAGTCGCTAACACAGCTATCGCCTATTAGCAAGGCAGGCGAAGCAATAAAAAAAATTGTGCTAAACGCGATTATCGCTATAATCTAACGCCTGCTAAAAACATGACTTACCTGTTTATCCAATGAGAGGTTGATTGTCAGGTTAAGTCCCCATTGACGTTAATGAGTGAATATCGCAGGATTACCAGCGATATTCACAGCATTTCGCCGCTATCACTGGATATTTTAGCACAATGGAGAAAAACGTTGCTAATAGCATGTTTTCTCCATCCGCTAACATATCCAGCGATAAAAAAAAATGCGCTAAGCGCATTTTGTGATAAATATCGCTATTCCTTGCTAATATGCCCCTTGTTTTTCTGTTCATTAGCTGATGTATTAGTGTTAGGGACAGTCTACAAAGCAATGGCACAGGTAGCAAAGACAGTGGACACTGAATATCAACGTAGGTATGTGAGGTGCAATAGCAAAGACAGAGTTTGCAACTGCAGACAGTGTTTCAGATAGTAGGAAAATGTGTAGAATAAGAGGTCACAGACAGACGAACATATACATACACACACACTTTCGCTCTTTGGCTCTCTCCCTCATTACGAGTGTCACCTCTATAGTCACTGGCATTACAACATATAGGAAACAGCATGTAGAAAAATTGAGAAACAAGGGAAGTTTGGTGGCTTTATGAGACCACTATCTCTTTAAATGTGTACACATACATATATGGATACAAAGACAAATCTGGATACTCAGCAGGGGATATGAAGTTAAAGGAGGCAGTGACATGGCTATCCCCAGTGAGTAGGGTAGGCCTTCTGTGCCATCAATATTTATTTAGAACAGTGTAATACAATCATAGTGTCAGCAGAGTAGGGGGGAAGGCTGATAACCTACCTAGCTGCCTATAGGTTCCTAAATGAAATGTTACTACACAGATATCCAAAATCCAATAGAACATTCAGGGGGAGATTTATCAATACTTTGTGCCTTGCAAACCCACAAAAATGAACACAAACGGATGCAGTTTGTCAATATAGCATTTATTTTAAAGTGTAAAACTTAATTGGTGCTGGAAAGTAGTCTTAAAGTAAGATAAACAGCACTTTGCGTTATTTTACATCGAGTGGGCGTCCGGTGGGGGTCCTCACATTATTACCCATGGTTTTTGACACAAAGCCCTATTGATTAACAATGGTAGGCCGAAATATACGCAAAAAACCCACCTCCCTTTCTTGTTCCCCGTGCCCCAGGAAACACATGGACACGGAGAGAGGTAGGAGACACGTCTTTATTTTTCTACTGCTGAGTGCTGACTGCCGCTTCAGCCCGCGGCTCCTCCCTTTCCGGCCATGCCTGACCTGGGACAAATTCGGACAGGCAATTGTGTCACAACATCTTCCCCCTTTGTATTTTTAGAGTTCAATGTCCTTCTCAGAGTTCTTCAATACGTTGAATGGGCTTTCGAATGTTCCTTCTTGGTCGGCCGGATTGGGATTGACTGGGAGGACGTTCTCTTCTCCATTCACAGGTCTCCGGGATTCGTCCGGGTTCTTCGTGGCTGCTCTCTTCTTGACTTGACACGTCTGTGTCCCAGTCAGGTCTTCGAGCCCACGTATTAGCTGTCAGGTTGCACCTTTTGAAGTGTGACACATTCCTAGTCATTCTTTTGCCTTCAGCCTCGGCTGTAATCATGGTCCCTTTCCTTCTCGCTACTTGTAGTGGACGGTCGTAGTAACAGCTGTCTGCTTTGGATTTCCTTTCTTGTCTTACCAGCACCCAGTCTCCTTCTCTGATGTCTGGCGCTGGCGTCTTGGCATGTCTGCAGGGGTCTGCATATTCTTTCATTCTCGCCTTCTTAGTCCGATCCAGGTTCACCAGGGTCTAATGGTCTGAAGTCGTGGTTCTGGACTGTGTGACGGCGTCTGCAGTTGGTATCTGTGTGTGAGGAACCCGCCCGAGTATCAGGGTAGCTGGACATTGATTTGTGGTGCTGTGTGGCGTAGTCCTGTATGCTCGCAGTACTTCGTTTAGTGCTGGATGAATGTCACAGTGAGTTAGTTCAGCTTGCTGCATTGTCTTTTGATGGTGGCCATGAATCGCTCCACCATCCTGTTTGCTTGGGGCCACAGGGGAGTGATTTTCCGATGTTTGAAATTGGGGTGTCTCGAGAATTCTGCTAATTCTTTTCCATTAAATGGTGGGCCATCGTCAGTCTTCACCACTGTAGGGATGTCCCATGTGGCAAATGCTTTATCAATGGCAGGTATGACAGTGGTCGTTTTAGTGGATGAAACCTGATGAGCAATAGGAAAGCGATAATATTCGTCCATGAGGAAGATTATGTATTTCCGTGACTTCAGTGAGCCAAAGAAGTCTACTGCTACATGTTGCCAGACGCTGTCAGGTAGATCCGACTTCTGCAGGGGGTCATGTGATGATTCTTCTCGCCCTGCTAGTTGACAGTGTGGGCAGTCTCGGAGTGTGGTCTCCACCATCTGGTCGAGGGAAGGGAACCAGACGCGCTCTCGCAGCGATTTCTTCGTGGCTACCAATCCTTGGTGTCCTTCGTGTGCCACAGTTACAGTTCCCTGTCGCAGCTGGTTTGGGATGACAATTCTACGGCCTCTTAGTAGCAGGCCATTGTCACTGATACAGAGTTCATCTTTGACGTGTTTGAATGCCGCGAGTTCCTGCATCTTGATGGAGTCATTCGTATTCCATTCTTCTAGATGTCGCCAAGAGTCGGTGCGAACACGATGTATGATGTTTTGGATTGTAACATCCTTCGCAGATGATGATAGCCTCAAGTGGAACAGCTGGTGGGCAAGCTCGATCAATGACGAAGTGGAGATATTCTTCAGCCACAGAGTGACGCACCCACGTCACAGCTTGGGGATGACGTGAAATGTAATCTGCCGGATTCTCCACCTTCCCCGGTTTGTGGATAATGGTCTACGTATAGTCCTGTAGGCGGATGCCCCATCCTTCTATTCGCGGAGGCATCTTCGCTCTGGAGTTCCCAAAGATGGTGATAAGTGCCTGGTGGTCAGTGATGAGTGTGAAGTGCTTGCCATACACAAAGAGGTGAAAATGCTCACACGCCCATACGAATGCCAGGCTTTCCTTGTCCGGTTAGGAATATGCCTTTTCAGTGTCAGTAAGGCTGCTGCTGGCGTAAGCGACCATGTGGCATTGTTCAGCTTCATCATCATATTGCACCAGAATCGCTCCTAACCCAACAGGGCTGGCGCCTACTGTGATTTCAGTTTTCCGTTTGGGGTTGAAGTTTGCAAGTTTGATGGCTAAACTCACTGCTGACCAAGCTGGACTAACTTTATTTTCGTATGCAGATGATTCACAAATTATCTTTTCCCTCACAAACTCCAATCCCCAGGAAACCTCTAATCTCAAATTAGGCCTTAGCAATATCTCCAATCGGATGACTCGCAATCAGTTGAAATTAAATGGGGAGAAGACGGAGGTACTCATTCTGGGCAAACAGAAAGATCTTTGGCAGCTTTCTCACTGGCCAGCACAAATGGGTAACCTCCCAAAACCTATCAGTCACGTTCAGGACCTTGGCGTCATTATTGATGACACATTGTCTATGCACCAACATACAGTCAAAGTGACGGCACTATGCTTCACCATTCTGAAGTGGCTACGGAAAATACTATGGATGTTACCAGGCTGCACTCAAAAAACTGTAGTACATGCACTAATCACATTCAGACTAGAGTACGGCAACATCCTTTACCTGGGGTCAAATAAAGTTGTACTCACAAGCAACAGATTTAATTGTCTAACTTTGTGATTCACTGAGAAGAACTGCACACATTTACACATATACTGATGAGGCTGAAGCATGCGACCCTACGCCTTTGAAAATCCTTTAAAAACAGTTATAGCAGCCCGCTATCTAGAACAGCCCCTCTGGTAAGACACTGCCTACGGTGCAGCCAGGTTCAGTGGTGCACATATGCCAACATTACTAATCTAGACAGAAAACTTCAGAATTTTTTTCTGGCAAAACAGTGATATAGTTTTCCAGTAGCGGCTGTTACCAGTCTGAGTGGTTGGGCAAAGGGGAGAAGGGGCGAAGGACGGGTCAAAAAATAAAAAATAATAAAACCTACTTATCTGGAACGGCCGACCAGCCGGCCGGCAGTCCGGCTACCTCCTCCCCTGCGTCCTCCATCAACTTCCTGCAGACTACCGGCAGCAGGAAGCACCCGGCAGATAAGCTCCCCATAGCCAATCACAATGCTGTAATGCAGCTTTGTGATTGGTCTGAGCGCCATGGATCAGAGCTCGGACTGGAACAGGGAGCCTGTGCATGTTCTTGACCAGGCTTTGTAATGCAACCTGGTAGAAACTTGCAAAGTGCGCATTAACTGTTTGGTCGCAGTTCATGCGCACTTTGGGAGTGCACAGCACTCCTCCCCTGCTCTGGCCAGCCCCGCCCTGCCCGAGACCCACTGACAGCTATAAGAAAAATAACATGCATGATAATAACAATAGTTATTATCATGTCGTTTTTACCTTTTGTTCATTGGGGCGACGTTCCTCCGCCTTATCGGAAGAGTCGCCACTGTAGTTTTCTCCTTCCCAAAACTTGTCCCTCGATTCAAGTTCATGGGGTGGTGCAATAATTCTGATTTCTCGCTTTAAATCTCCTCATCGTAAAGTTGCAATTTTATAGAGGTGCCGCACAGCTCGTGCATTAGTCCTCGTTCCTCTTCACTGACTGTAACACCCCCAATACTTCCTGGGTAGGGGTGGGAGAATAAGACAAACTTTATACAAAGCCACTGCGCCTCACCTTTCAAAAGCAATGCAAACTTTTTGGCGTTGATAATGCTTTTAGCTAATGATATTCTGCTTAAGCAAAAAGAAAAATATGCTCATTTGCCAATGCTGAACTTCTCCCCTTCTTTTCATTATGGTTTTCCTTGTTTAATTCTTTCTTTCTCCACTTCTCTGATTCCTTTCATTACCCTTCCTTTTCCCTCCCATTGGCTCTCATTCCTCCTTTCTTATTTCTTTTTAGATATTTTATTCTGTTTTCCTGCTTTCCTTATTTCTTTCCCTCATTCAATTTTTCTTTTGTAATTTCATGGTTACTTCTATCTGCCCAGCCACCCTTCTATCTTTTTCTTACTTTCTTTCCCTCTATTTTGTCTCTTCCTTTCTTTTTCTCTTTCCTCCTTCCCAACTTACATTCTTTCCATTCTCTATTTATGCTTTTTTTTTACTACTTTCAACCATGCTTCCTTTCTTTTTGATTATTTTTCCTTATTTGCAGTCTTATTTCCTTTTCTTGTTCGCTCACACTATTGGCCTCTCACTTATTTGTTTTCATTTCCATAATTTCTCTTTCTTTATGTTATGTGTTTGATACCTTTGATACTCTTTTGCCTCACCCCAAAACTTTGCTATGTATCTTCTTTCTTGCCATATTTATTAGCATCAACTTTTATCTTGTGACCTGCAAATAAAAGATAAAATACAGTAATGGGCAGGTGCTCCAGTGCGCCCTTGCTTGGCTGTGTGCAACGGGAGGTTGGGCACAGTGCCTGGCTTGCACCAAGACGTGCCCAACCTGTCAATGATGTGAAACCCTCCCTGCATGTGGTCTTTGGCTGTGCACTGCAGGAGTTGGGCACAGCCTTGCCTGCGACCAGACCATGCATTGCTTAACCTGCGGCGGGTACTGCAAGCTCTCTCTCTTTCTCTCTCTCTCTATATATATATATATATATATATATATATATATATATATATATATATATATATATATATATATATCTTTGTTTTTTTATCTGTTCTTTTTTTATTTGTCGCCCTAAGTGGGAAGGGTATGCCCAGACGTGGGCCAAAAAAAAAATATATATATATATATTCACAAAAAAAACACAGGTTTCAGGGACGTAATAGTCAGTTGGTCACTTCACTCATACAAAACCAGAGAAATGTGTCCGTTCTAGTTAGTTGAGCTAACTAGAACTCGTGCCCCCACAATGCACTGCTGATGACGTCACATATTACATCACTCATGACATGGTCAGGGACATCACTGATGATATCTCAAAAGACATCACTGATGACATCATCCAGTGACTGAGTGTTTCTGAAAAGTTTAAGAATGTTATCTATAAATACACCAAAGTGTATTGAAGAATGAGTGGGTGTATGAGTGTCTGTATGGATGATTTTTTAGGTGCATGACTGACTATATAAGTGAATGATTAAATGTGTCTTAGTGAATGAATGGGTGAGTGACTAATCTGTGTAAATATCTATATCAGTCTGTCAGTTCTTGTGTAAGTGGCTGCATGGGTTGGTGAGTAGCTTCATGTGTGTCTATATGGGTTAATGATTGGTTGTCTGAGTACCTGTATGGGTGCCTGAGTGGGTGGGTGGGGGTTGGATGACTCCCTGCATGGATGTGTGAGTGAGTGATTCACTGGATTATGGGTTCAGGAGTGCGTCTGTGAGGGGCTGCATGGGTGAGTGAGTGTGTGTATGGCTGTGTTGGTGGGTGAATGGATGCCTCAATGGTACATGTATGAGTAACTATATATGTAAAAATCCAGCATATGTGAGTGTTGGAGTATATAAGTGACTATATGCGAGAGTGAGTGATTGTGAGAGTGGCTGTATGGATGAGTGTGTGCTTCTGTCAGTGATTGTATAAGAGAGTAAGTATGTGTTAGTATCTGTATGACTAAGTGAGGTGGTGTGTGTATACCTGTATAATGAATAAATGGCAGTGTGATTGATTCTATAGGGTGACTGAATAGGTGTGTGAGTAACTCCATGGGTGAGTGGTGGGGTGTTAGTATCTGTTTAAGTGCATATATCAGTGGCTGTATTGATGAGTGACTGCATGTATGACTGATTGTATGGGTGAGGGGATATGTGTGTAGACCTATGAATCAGTGAGTGGGTATGTACTAACTGGGACTGGTGTGTCTATGGTTTCGAGAATGTTAGTCTGTATTTTTGAGTAGGTGTATGAAAGGTTATATTAGGCTGTGAGGAGGTGCTTCAGATATTAAGTGAATGATGTCATCAGTGATGTCATTTGAGATGTCATCAGTGATGTCACTGACCATGTCATGAGTGATGTAATAAGTGACGTCATCAGCATTGCATTGCAGGGGAGCGAGTTATAGTTAGCTCAACTAACAAGAATATCCATATTTCCCTGGTTTTGTAAGAGTGAAATGTCCAACAAACTATAACGTCCCTGAAACCTGTGTTTTTTCCAGTGAATTTCGAAGGTTTTTTTAATGCTAATTTCCAACTACAATGTCCCTGCCCTTAGAAATGCAGACTAGTACTCCAGTACATACGACAGCAGGCAGCGGATGTAGTATATTTACAAGAAGCACACCTATCCCCTTTGTCTCTGTCAAAATTCGCATCTACTTGGGGTTCACACCGTTACTTCTCTAACTACAGCTCATATGCCAGGAGAGTAGCTATTTTGATTAATCGCAGGGTGTCACATCAACACGATCTCTGACACGGAAGGACGATAACTGATAGCACAGGGGACAATAGCCAGACACAAAATTGTTTTAATTAATGTGTATGCCCCCAATGTTGATGATGATGCTTTCTTCACACGCTTGCAGACACTAATAGACCGCTTATCAACAGACCATATAGTATTGGGAGGAGATCTAAAAAATGTACTGGACTCCCTTTTGGACAGCACGGTGAAATCCCACACACACAAGCCCGGGCCTGTATAGTTCTCCGAGACATGTGCTGTGATCATGATCTAGTAGATGTTTGGAGATATTTGAATCCCACTAGCACGGAATACACCCACTATGCACAACAGCACGGTGCATGGACTAGATTGGATTATTGGCTAATCGCTAGATCGACAATGGCATGGGTTCAAAGCCTAAGACACTTGCCCGGCATATTATCGGATCACTTTCCAGTGTCCCTCTCGAGACAACTGCCAGCAGAAGGGGGATTTGAGAGACAATGGCGGTTCCCTTCCATGGCGCTAAAAGACCAAGTTTTCCATGAAGAGCTACGTACAACCACAGTTGACTACTTCGCCAATAACCTTGGCTCTGTCAAAACATATGCAGTGCTATGGGAAGCCTTCAAGGCATGTATGAGAGGAGTATGCATATCCGCACACACTAGGGTACTTTGGGACTTGAGGAGTAGATTGACATTGCTGGAAGACAAACTACAGGCAGTTGACGGGGTAACCTGTTGAAGAACGGCGGTGAGGGTGCAGAGTACTTACACCCTACGGCGGAATTACTGGCAGAATATACAGAGGAGCACTGTACATAGGAAAATATGCTGCAGCTCATAGGTACGGAGAAGGGGAGAGACGGGCCGCACCCAAAATATCATCACCAAACTCCGTGATGAGGATGATCAGGACATAACCAGGAATACTGACATAGGATGAGTCCTGTTGACATACTATTCAGATCTATACACCTCGAAATCAGGCACCAACATGTCAGATATTAAAGAATATTTTGAAGAAATCGCTATGATCTGGTTGCCGGATGCCCATCGGAAATTTTTAAGTGAGCCATACTAGGTGGAAGAGATACAACAAGCCATCAAAGCAATGGATGGCTCTAAGGCTCCTGGACTAGACGGATCCCCTGGAGCTTTTATTAAGTGTGCAAAACACTTTTAGCTCCACACCTCCTTGAAGTATATGCTGAAGCATTGAACGCTGGCATCCTTCCACCCTCATTTTGGGAGGCGGTGTTGGTACTACTCCCTAAGCCTGGCTAGGACCCTGAGAAGTGTGGGTCTCTTCACCCGTTATCCTTATTAGACTTCGACTACAAAATCCTGGCTAATATGAATGCAACCCAATTATTGCTCTTAATAGAGCAGATCATAGCACCCGCGCAGTCTGGCTTTGTGCAACATAGATCCACTGCACTTAATCTCTGCACCTTCTTTTCAGTGGTCAACAGAACCTGCAATAGCTGCCTTTTTAGACACCGAGAAGGCGTTTGACTCCATGGACTGGTCCTTTCTACATGCAGTACTGGCCAAGATGTGCATGCCTAAAAGCTTTACTGATTTGGTGAAACTACTGTACTGTCGGATGTCAAGGTCCCCTTACCTGGACTTGGAGACACTTCCACTGAGTGCCTTCTTTTTTCCCCTACAGCCGCCGAGTCTGGTGGACAGCGAGGTCCAGGCACAGACCTACAGCTGGCCCTTTAAGGAACCACCGGAGAACCAAGGACACAGCCCCTGGAGGCTGGGCGAGCCCTACGCCAAGAGCGATATCTGCCAGGAGGACGTCGAAGGGAGTGTCCAATACCGGAAGGGAGAAGACGCTTCCAGCCTACTCCTTGAGGACGCCGGAGGAAGACTGGCGGGACGAAGGAGCGGAACGAGGGACGATTGCCAGCAGAAGGGATCCAGCGATTGTGAGGAGGAGGACGCAGCGCCCCGCCACGGCCCGGAGGGTCATGGCTTAAACAGGTGCATGAACGCTTGTGGGGACCTGGGTGTCGGGTGGGAGCGTCGGCATCAGTGGCAGCGGAGGCAAATCGCACTATGCCGAGTCTGTGAATTCTTGGACCGGTTGGACGTATCCTTCGCTACATTCCTTCCCTCCGCTTGGTGACGGACTACCCCATCCCACACTGTCTCCTTTGAAGGCGGTGTTGTATTTCCTCACACCCTTTTCACGCTTGAGCACTGACCGTGATCACTGTACTAACGGAAGTGCTTGTTTCTTTCTTTTTGGGCCCTCCGACGATGGGATACACTGGACCAGATTGACGGAATAAACCATAGAAACCAGACAAAGATTCCTTCCAAGACTCCGGACCTTTTTGTTGTCAGCAATAAAACTAAACTAAAGCATAGTCCCGCCCTCTTGTGGTCTCATTTCACAAAGCGTGACATATACACAGGCCCATTGGCTCGCATTCGTTTCAACAGCACAATCACGGAACTGTTCATGGTGACGAGAGGCACCAGTCAGAGTTGCCATCTATCTCCTTTACTGTTTATAATAGCCATGGATCCCCTCATATGCTATTTCCAAAAAGATAATTTACACAGAGGACTCCAATTCATACATGGCCCGGTTTTTGTGACTCTATATGCTGACAACGTGGCATTATACATTATGAAGCCTGACGAGAATTTACTACTGATTTTACAAGAAATGGACCGTTCTGACACTCTGTCGGGCCTTAAAATTAATTGGGCTAAGTCAGAGGCATTTCCTTTAACTGAAGTCCTGAACAGAGACTGCAGAAATTATCCGATCCATTGGTGCCAAGCGGAAACTAAATATCTGGGCATCCAATTGCACAGGGACCGAGACCAAGTCCTGCAATTAAATTATGGCCCAGCCATGAGCCGTTTACAGACCCAAGTGGAACAATGGATTAAGCTACCACTATCAATGGCGAGATGCATCACCATTATCAAAATGGTGATATTGCCTTGCTTTCTCTATTTATTCATTAACGTCCTCATTCCATTGACCAATCAGTTTTTCATGCAACTTCGCACACACCTCACAAGACTTTTATGGGGAGGGAAACAGCCCAAAATTAGATGGGACATCTTAACACTTCCATAAGAAAGGGGGATTTGGGGTGCCGGACATGCAGCTTTATTTTTTAGTAGCACAGTGCGGGTATTCATACCACTGGTATGACTTAGATGCGCGCATACCCTACACTAAGCCAGAAAGAGATTTGGCAGACCCCACTCCCCTGAATGTAGTTCTCCCGGTGGGAATCCCGCGTGATCCCCATGATATCCAACCTATTCCACCACATGTTGGGCATGGAAAAATTGCTGATGATTGCGGGAGGATCAACACTGTTCTCGTCTGCCCTGTCACTGCACGCGAATCCCTGGATCCCCCCTACAACTGACGCCGGGACTAAACCCACGCTGTCCAGATTAGGGTTAGAAACCAAAAGAGATTTATTCCCGGAGGGTCATGCCTTTGTTCTTACCGAAGATCCACATTTTGCTACGGCCACATTTATAGATCTCTTCTCATTGACTCATATTCAAAGTGCACTCAGAGGGGAGATTCCCACTTACCCGCTAGAACCAGCAGATTTTAGCCCACTTACGTCCATTATTACAGATCATAGGGGAGAACATATTACTTCCAGGCTATATAAAACTTGCCTTGCGTTGCTACCGCAACTAAACACTAAAGTCAGAGACGCTTGGGACGCGGAAATAGGACAGCCACTCACAGACGATGTTTAGTAAGGGTGCTGCAAACAGACCAAGTTGATTCCCTTCAATCACAGGCACAAGTTATTACATTTCAAAATTCTCAGGAGAGCCTATTCTACACCACAGTAGATGGTTCGGATCAAAAGTACCACTTTCACACACTGTCCTAAACGCAATCTACAGGCCGCACCTTTTCTCCACATGACCAGGTCCTGCAGCACAATCAAAGCTTACTGGCAGGAAATTTACGACCTACTACAACAGATGGTGTGGATACAGATACCAACTACCCCATCGATAGCCTTGATGGGCTACGTAGAGTCCCTGCCCAAAACACGCGCAGATTCACAGGAATAGCCATGCTGTTGGCAAAACGAGAAGTACTTTGCTGGGGCACTAGGCAAAACCGTACTGCTCAGAGCTGGCTAAAAAGTATATTGTACTGCGACACAACAAGCAAACTATTTGCAGAACTGCAACCCCACACCTCGCGATCCAAAGACACATGGCAGCCTCTCAGGGAGTACCTTCGGTTACAAGGCACACAGAGCGCACAAGCCAGTCAGGAACGACAAGGAACGAATAAAGCCGCGCAGGCTGAGGGTGGACACACTGACAATTAGAGAGATTGTATTGTACTTAACACAATGTATAGGACCCAGCTAGGAAGCAAGCACACACGAGTGAAACAGCAGGGACCTTTGTAGCGCACGTCAATGATCACCGCGCATTCTAAAGGAATAAATATATCATCTTCCTTATCTATGTTTTATGATGTCTACGATTTATGCTCATCTTTTTTTAAGGCTGCGTGAACTGTATCTGCTCATTTATACATTGTGAATTTAAGCATGTTAATAAAATGACAAATATATATATATATTTTTTAACTATAACGTCCCTGAAACCTATGTTTTTTTCAGTGAATTTCTAAGGTTTTTTAAATGCTAATTTCTAACTATAACATCCCTTAAACCTATAGTTTTTTCAGAGAATTTCTAAGGTTTTTTAAATGCAAATTTCTAATTTTAACATTGTAGTCACGTTTGCAGAGTGGCACAGAAAGGGGACTGGTTCTCCGACAAGCGCTCAGGAAATTTGCTGCGTTTGACTTACAGGAGGTACCAGGAGGGCTGGTTGGCTCCCAAAGTCCCTTAGGAGCAAAGTGGACTTTATCCCCCAATCAGTACTGTGCCAGGAGGTGCATTTGCAGCATGGTGGAGAAAGGTGAGTGTGGCCTCCGAAGACCTCTTAGCAATCCCACAGCGGGGACTTTCTGGAGGTAACAAGAGGTGTAGTTGGCCCCCAAGGACAACCTTGGAACCCACTACCCCTCCTATTACCTCCCGTAAGGCCCACACAGCAGGATTGTTAAGTTCTCATTGCAGGCCATGCCCCCTTTGCCCACCACTCTGCAAACGCGCTCCCTGGCGCGCTCTTGGATGGGGATTGGGGGTCCTTAAGGGCCAACTAGCCTACCTGATACGTCCGGTATGCCCCAGATAGTGGGATTGCTGAGAGGTGGACACAGGCCACACCCCCTATCTCCACCTCCATGCAAAAGAACCTCCTGGTGCGCTCTTGGTTGGGGGATGAAGTTTCCTTGCCTTCTGAGGGTCCCTGGGGGGAAAAAAGCCCTTCTGTTATCTCTAGTAAGCCCCACACAGCTTGATTGCTGAGAGTGGTCTGAGGCCACGCCCCGTTTTTACACCACTCTACAAACGCGCCTCCTGGCGCACTGCTGCTTGGGTATGAAGTCCACTTTAGTCCTTAGGTCCTCAGGACACTGGAGGACCTCATGCCCCCTTCAGCAGTGCGCCAGGATGCGCGCTTGCAGCGTGGCGTAAAAAGGGGCTTGACCTCAGACCACCTCTCGGCAATCCCACTGTGTGGGGCTTCCTGGAGGTACCTTGTGGGCTAGTTGGCCCCTAAGGGCCCTTAGGATTCAAGGGGATTTAATCCCCAACCCAGAATGCGCCTGGAGGCGCGTTACCTGAGTGGTGAACAGACAAGTCAGCGCCGTATCCTCTTCCTGCTTTAACATTCTTCGCATGCTCAGAAAAACATTTCGCTGGATCCCCTCCGAAACAAGGAAAACAGTCACCCACGCTCTAGTCACGAGCCGACTGGACTACGGAAACACCCTCTACGCAGGCACCACCGCTAAACTCCAGAAGAAACTACAACGAATCCAAAACGCCTCAGCCAGGCTCATATTAGACATCCCACGCAACGAACACATCTCTGGTCACCTTAAAGACCTCCACTGGCTACCCGTCAATAAGAGGATTACTTTCCGACTGCTTACCCACGCACACAAATCACTCTACGACATCGGACCAGATTGCCTCAACTCTCGACTGTCCTTCTACACCCCCTCCCGCCAACTTCGCTCTTCCAGCCAAGCCTTCGCCACTGTACCTCGCATCAACAAGACCACCATGGGAGGCAGATCCTTCTCATACCTGGCTGCCAAAACATGGAACTCACTCCCCGCTTACCTTCGCCTCACCCAGAATCACCTAGCGTTCAGAAAGCAGCTTAAAACGTGGATATTTGACAAATAATCCTCCTCCCCTTCCTAAGCGCCTTGAAACCCTCTGGGTATGTAGTGCGCTATATAAATGTTTTGACTTGACTTGACTTGACTTGCAGGGAGGGGGCGGGGCCTCCAGCGAGATGCCAGCTTCTCTTTTATTTTTATATTTTTAGAAGGGGCTTTGTGGCCCCACTTCTCTTAATTTTTTTGGGCCCTGGGGACCCCATCCCCCAGGGCCTGAGACATAACAAAAAAATCCTAAAAAAATGGGAGGAGGGCCACGCGGCACCCCTCCCGAGGCCTTTTTTGGCCCCGGGGCCCATCCCCCATGGCTTTGCCTCTTTTAAAAAAAAAAAATTAATAACTTTACGGGAGGGGGCCCCTCTTCCCATGGCCACTTTTGGCTCCGGGGACCCCATCCCCGGTCCCTGGTCTAATGTTGCGCACCGCGGGGGTTCCCAATGCCTCCACTGTCCCTGCTGCTCCCTGCCTCCTGCGGAAGCCGGCATTACTTTTGGACAAGGGGAGCTGCATGTTTGCAGCTCCCCTTGTCCAAAAGCAATTATGCTTTGCTTCATGGAAGCGAAATCAGGTTTCCTGCTCTCGCTTCCATGAAGCAAAGCAGTGTTTGTAATGGCAGGCCGGGAGCAGTGCTCCCGCCCTGCCATAGCAAACTGCAATGTCCCGGGTGTGGGCAACCTGGGACATTGCTGGAGCCATCCCTGGGGGATGGCGGTCCCCAGGACCATGAAGGGCTCCTGGAGGAAGCCCTGGGGAGGTGTGGTCCCTGGGGCCGGGGGTCCACAACGGACCCCTGTATTTGAATAATTAGTGCCCCGGGGAGGTGGCGGTCCCCGGGGCAGTGTGGGGAGGGGGCAGAAGCCCCCCCCCACATGCCCCGGGAGGTGTTGGTCCCCTGGGCTGCTGGGCCCTTGCGGACCCCTCGTAACAGTTATACATTGTCCCCTGGACCTGGCCCACCCAGTGGATTAAAAGAAAGAAAAGCGCAGGAGACCATTGCTTTCTCTGCTGGATTCGTGAATGCCGATGAAATATATATTTTTTAATGCTTTTATTGACCACCTGACCAGGCCTAGGGGGTCAGGGTGTTCCTACCCTGCCCCCTTTTCTTTTTTTATCCTTTTATTACCTTTTTTCTTGTGACTCAGTTCTACAGAGTCACAAGATGGCTGCTAACACTTCCTGGTTTGAAGTGTTGGCAGCCAATCAGAGTCAAGCTCGGGTAGCCAATCAGATCTCACAAGTCTCAAATATCAATATTTGTAAATGTTGATTTTCTCAAAAATTACTGAATGGATTTACACCATTAAAAGAGTGCTTTCTGGACCAAAAGCTAACTTTTTGCCAAATTTGGAGTCATTCCGTTTAGCAGTTCAGGCTGTAGCCGTGTCTAAAGTTTCCCATGGAAATTAACATGGGGAAAACACGTTTTGGGGCCCCTTTTTTCTTGGCTCCCGCTTGACAAATAACCTGGAAGCTTTTAAGACAGGAGGCAGAGCTAACCTGAGCAGGCCATTAGTTTTGAAAATTTCGTGAAGATTCGTCAAACGGAGCCAAAGATATTGGCAAAAGAAAAAAAGCTTTTTGAATAGAAACAAGGTTACAAATATAACTACCTACTGGCGACCACCAGTAGGTGATATATTATGCATATATGCAAAAAAAAAGCAGAGAACTCTGGATAGTTACAAACTTTAGGTGGAGTATAGAGCACCCGTCAACACCAGCTACACTCTGAATTTGCTCAGTACAAATGTCTGTTTTTCAAGCAAAATGTGTAAGCATAGGATTAGTACAGTGCCATCCACGCTGAGCAAGAAAGGGACAAAGTATTTTGCCATTTCTGCAGCAAAGATTTTACATGTAGAATTAGCACAGTGCCATCCATGCCGAGCTGTGAAATGACAAAAGCTTTTTATCACTCCAGGCATAGTTTACAGCTTTGCAATGTTAAAATACCATCCAAGCCAATCTGGAATGAATAAAAGCATCCCCTGACAAGTGTTTCGCTTTTATTATAGCTCTTCCCCAGGCTCCTCTGAAATGCAGCGTTGTGATTGGTCTGAGTGCCGTAGTTCAGTGCTCAGATGGGGTTTAGGGGCCTGGGCATGTTCTCCACGCAGGCTGTAATGATGCCTGTATGGAGGACAAGTGAACTGCGCACGACTGTTTGGCCGTCCCCAGAGGGCCGGCCAAACAATCATTGCGTACTTGGAGTGTGCAAACCACT
The DNA here is from genome assembly GCF_964263255.1 of Lissotriton vulgaris. Taxonomy (NCBI): domain Eukaryota; kingdom Metazoa; phylum Chordata; class Amphibia; order Caudata; family Salamandridae; genus Lissotriton; species Lissotriton vulgaris. Next base: position 623,847 of record NW_028243062.1, on the reverse strand, counting down.
CCTACCCTGCTCTGAGAGCAGAGCAGCCCGCCCACGCGCAAATCAGCATGGAAACATTAAATGTAAATAACTTTGAGTTATTATCATTTTATGTTTCCTTTATTTACACTGCTTAAAAGCAGTGGGGCGACACTCCTTAGCGGAGGAGCTGCCACTGAATTTGTGTTTTGAATAGTGTTAAAGAAAGACTCAAGCACATTGTTATGGTTGTTTTGAATTAAAATATTTTATTTTAAATATTATTGTGACAATTATTATTATTGAGCAAAGTCTATTAATAAAGAATACATTGAATTATGGTCATTGTGGTGACTCTTTGACAAAGCAAATAGGTCTGTTTTATGTATGGGGGTGTGCTGACTGATGCCCTGATAAAGCTAATAGGCTTGACTTCTATATTTTGTTGTTATGACCCTTTGACACAGCCAATAGGTCTGCCTTACTTAAATGAACCCACTTTATATTGTTACTCTTCGGTACAAAAAAATCAGAAATTCACTGAAAAAAGAAAGGTTAAAGTGATGTTATTGTTATGGGAAAATCTCTGTTAAAAGATAACATTTTAACCTCTAAAAGAAACATTGAAATTCACCAGTTATAGTTAACTGAAGTAACTATAACCCACACCCTCTCCATTCACTGCTTATGACCTTACCCATTACATCACTCGTGACATGTTCTATGACATTATTGATAACATCACAAATTACATCATTGACGACAACACTGTGCACAATGGGAGTTAATGTGCAACTATGTACTATGGACCAACTTTTCCATCAAGGGGTTCTGGCGACATCATAACCACAAGGCAGATGGCCAAGTGATATGCAAATGTCACCAGAACCCAAAAATGGCAATATAGGACCATATTACACAAGGTATTTGTCACTGTTTTCTTCAATATGCAAAGGACACTCAGAATTGGAAGGTTTAGGATTTCTTAACCTGTTTTAAATACATTGTTAATAAAATAATGGGTATTAGTGGGTCAGTGGATTTAGGTGCTTATGTTGTTGCATCATTTTGGATTTACAGCATTTGCCACATATTTTGCAACATCATCTTCAAAAGTTACAGATTTCACACAAAAAACGCTGCTTCTGTCTCAAATTTATGAAACAATACTGCCAGAGAATGTGCCACATAATTTGCATTTTTTGCACCATAATTCAGATAACCTTGCCATGTAATTTGGTCCTCCATGCTGCATAATCCCAGTAGCTCTGACAGTATTAAAGATCTGCAGAGTGGTTTGGGCAGTTAAATCCGTATATCACAGACAACTGTGAATTATTTTCTATATTTCATGGTTCACTTCAGACACATTTTATTCTCGTATTTATAAAAATCGAATATTAGACTTTTGGAATACAGATGGGTGCGTTGCATATCACACCTCAGCATATTTTGGAAGTTTCCACCCAGCCTTCTCAAATGTATCACATTTGCAATCTGTCAATTCCATGAGACCTCTGAGCTAAGCACTGCCTTCTTAAGGACATACAACATCCAAAGATGCGGTAGTATTGAAAATGATCTAGAAGGCCGGGCAATCTCTGTACCAAAAAAAGCAGACTAAGACTTAATTTCATTCTAAACCTTACTACATAATTGGCATTTATAAAACACAAGCATTGGGAAGTCAACAGTCTGATGTTAGTTGCTATGTCTTTTAGAATTACCAATGCTTGTTTTGATGTGTAATGGCTTTTGTAAAACGTCATTGTTGGGGGAGCTGTTGGGCCCTCTTCTGTATAAAAAAAGGATTGCCTAAAATCAAACATTTTTGGTCTTATAAGCACATGATGCAGTCATTCAGAGTGACGTTAGTGACTTTTTTAATTGTGACCCATTGCCCCATGCTGTATGCTGCAGGGAATAAAAAAAAATGTGAATGACACAACAGCAAACCAATGGATGCAGAGGGCTGGCTGAAAGCCCCAAATGAATGTAAAATCAAAAGGTCTTGACTAACGACAGGTCTAACAATCAGTGATAACTGTAAACTGTTGAGTGGTACGGGTTTTCAAAATGATATTCACCGAAGTCCTGTCCTTCTGTAAAAGGTAACATTTGGAAAGTCAATAAAACTTTTAACTATTAGTATAAATGTGCATAGGAAGAAAGAAGATCCCTGTTGTAAAGTGAATATAGGCACTTAAGCGAACTCGTACAAGAGTATAGTGGCCTGCTAAGGAAACCCCTAAAACGGATGCCCAGAGTTTCAGAAATTATGTATTAAGAATTTCAAAAGAAGCAAATCAAAACATATGTTCCATAGGCCTAGAATAGCACCAATAACACATTATGGGGCAGATTTACAAGCCTCTTGAGCCGCCATTGCGTCACTTTTTTTGATACAACAGCGGCGTTACAGGGAGATGCATCACAGAATATCTGCGTCAGGTATAATGTATGCAGGGTGGGCGTTCCCATGCAGGAGGCCTCGTAAAAGTGATGCAGTGAAATCTACAAGATTTCATTGCGTCACTGCGTCAAAATCTTACGCCTGCTTGAAGCAGGCATAAGGAGTGACTCAGTACAGTGAGTATAGGCCTCAATATGCATTGCTGGAGTTGTGTTGTGCTATTGACACAACTCCAGCAATACCTGACTTTTAGGCCAACAGATGCGCCATAATTTCTGACAAATCTGTTTATCCGTGTGCCATGGAGCACTATATTGTAAATACAGCGCATCCATATTGGAGCAAGGACATTTGATGCTGGTGCAAGGAAGCAGGCGCATCTATGCAGATGCATCAGTTCCTTGTAAATCTGTCCCTTTATTTTTATAAAGGAGCACTGACTGTTTATAACAATACCTATTTAGCGGTGTTTCAAGTGCCCAACGAGCTATAATGCAAACAAGAAATAAATGCATCTCCTACCCCCTTCTTTAATTGCTGAAAGAGATGTATTAATGGGGTGCAGTGTGTACCGGGCCACGCTACTACTGAATGCAATGCCCCTGGGCATAACATGTAACATATGCCTGCATAGCATATGCTTGGCTATGGAGTTGCTTGGAACTCAATAGTAGAAAGCTGTTGTTACTCAACTGAGTGGTAACTTTGTATGGACCTCGGAAGGATGAAAGGTTGAGTGGGTACACCAGGAATCGAATCTTGATCCCTAAACTGAATCCAACAGTCTACTGACACATCAGACCAGACTTGCCTATTGTTGTATCATTGTGGCACATAAAGACTTTTTAGCTTTCATTCAGTTTTTCAATCTTCATTTAGCAGTAAAATATTCATCTTTTGTAGTTTTCCAGATTTGGCGACAATCGCTACGTCGTATGGGATGGTGGGGGAAACTGTCGAGGGAGGCCCCACTCTGGCATAATGGGCAACTACCGGCACTGATGTCGCTGCGGGGCTTCGGAGGCTGGGACTCGACAGGAATTTCTGCACTGGGTCATGTCCTGTAGGGCACCACGCTTAAATCTTTCCAGGAACTTAGCACAGAATTTGATATGCCCCGCACACAGTTCTTTAGATACCTACAGTTAAGGCACGCCCTTGCACCCACACTCGCGGGTTTAGACACTCTACCTGAATTTAGCCCGATAGAGGCGAAGGTGTTTATGAGGGACCTAGAGGAAAAGAAGATCTCTCGGATCTATCAGACACTAGTTACACATTGCTCTTCGGATCTGCAGCCACTTAGGGATCGCTGGGTGAGAGATGTGGGAGAGCTGGAGAAAGAGGATTGGCGGGAGGCTCTCGAATCCCCCAGGGGAGCGGCTATAGCTGTATGCCTACGCCTAATTCAGTTCAAATACCTACACCATGCTCATTATACAAGAGAGAGATTGTGGAAGGCAGGTCTGATTGAGTCCCCGGCATGCTTGAGGTGTGGCCACGAAATGGGCACTCTCCTACACACAGTGTGGGACTGTAGTGGCCTGGTGAGCTTTTGGACTGGTGTGTGGGATTGTCTATCTGAAGTGCTGGGATGGGACCTCCCCCGTACAGCAAAGTTGGGCTTACTTCACGTGTTGGAAGGGGTGGGCGGCAACGTTTACAAACGGCACCTGCTCCTACTAGGCCTTACACTAGCAAAGAGGGATGTGGCGCAGGCCTGGAAAGACCCCAGGGCTCCCAGGGTGATTGGGTGGAAAAAAGGACTGGACTTTTGCATGGGACTGGAACGACCGGTGTTCGAGGCCAGAGGCTGTCCCCAAAAACACTACAAAATATGGAAAAGGTGGGCGGACTACAGGGGCCTATGGCTCGACCCTCCAACACCAACGAGAGGCGAGGAGGGGCAAGTGTGATGGGCATGTAGAGACAAAGATACATACAATGATACACATATGATTAACCTGTGCAGTATCGGAGAGACGTCGTGCAAGGGGAGGGAGGGGGAGGGGAGGGTCAGGGAAGTTGGGGAATGGGGCGGAGGGTGGAAGGGACAATATTCTTACAGTTAAATGAATCGCTGATTATGATGTACTGTAATTGTTACAGCTCCTCCGGGGTTCAGAGTGCTGTGTCTTCTATGCAATATCCCAATAAAAAGAGTTAAAAAAAAATATTCATCTTTTAATGAGGTAATCTACTGTCATTGAAAAGTCCAATTTAATTTTCACTGAGGTACTTTCCTGGGCCCTCATTTATGAAAAGTGACGCATCCCTGCGCCTGCGCAAGGATGCGTCACTTTTCCGTACGACACGCTGCGTCAGAAAGTTGCGGCGCGGGTGCGTCAGATCTACGGAATGGGGCAAGGGGAGGCGCAAGGCGGGGAAAAGTGACGCAGACGCGGCCGTCCTGACGCACCGAAAAGACATGCAAGTGCGGGTAAAATGCCATAAGTCGCATTTGCGGAACTGACGCAAGTGTACGCGTCGCTGCGCCACTATCACGTTGCGTCAGAATCTGGAAAACGCCAAAAACACGCGCATCCATCACCTAATTCTCCCGCAAATGGAAAAAATTGCTACCATGGAGCCTGAAGGACAGAGCAGCAGCCAAGGAAACCTTCCACATGGCAGTCAGGATGCCCAGCCTGCAACACAGGGAGAAACCCTTGGAAAGAGGAAGCGCAAAATTAATTTCAGTGCTGAAGAGAACAATATACTGATAAATGAGGTAACAGACCACCAGCACCAGCTGTTTGCTAGTTCCAAATTGCCACTATCCAAAAAAGAGGCTATTTGGCAGGCCATATTGACAAAGGTGAACTTTGTGGCCCAATCTAGGCGGACAGTTATTGACCTCAAAAAACGGTGGAATGATATAAAGCGCCGCACTAAAGAAAAAATGGCTAAAAACCGGAAAGAAGCTGGGCTTACAGGAGGAGGCAGCCCATCACAACAAGAAGAGCTGGATGACTTTGAGGAGCGGGTTGCGGCGGTCATCCCAGAGGAGTTGGTTGTTGGAATCCCAGGGCAGGACAGTGGAGAGCATGAGGAACTGCAAGACACACAGGGTAAGTCCCTACAAGGGGAAATGTGCAAAGAAGGTAATGTTCTGCTGTGCATAAACTAAGGTGGCTGGCTCAATTACTGACGTGTTGTGGAAAGAGAAGCCATGCAATGTCATGAACTGTGAAGGGTCTACAAAAAGTATTGTACCAGGGACATGCACATGTTACATTTGGGAAACTGCTACCCCTGTGAAAGTAAACATATATGTCCAAAGTGAAGTCCCAGCCCACTGCTGCACCTGACAAGTGCCACACGCAGGTGCAAATATATAACTACCCTCCTGAAAACAAAATCACACAACATCCTGCAACAGACCGAGTTTCACACTTGTATAACTTGGACTGCTACCACTGTGCTGGCAGGATGTTATTTTGTTCATGTAGTGGTGCCACAATGTGCCACACCCACAATAATAGGCCACAGACAGCCATGTAACATAGTACAACATATCATGTCATTGCATCATTCCCACATTAAAGTGTCAGAAAGCGCACTTCCAGGGCTGTTGCTAAGGGTATACCCAGAAACATTTATGTCCAATTGACAATGTACAATAGGAACGTCAAAATGTAACTATCACGCTGCGCCACAAAGATATGCATACACAGGGTCTGTGTAAGGCATGCACAACCTGAATAAAAACGTAACATATCGCTTTTGCATTCAAGTGGACACATAGAAAGGGGAAAAATCTTTTCATGACTGCATCATGCAGGAATGTGTCCCTTCCATGCACACAAATACTGATCCCCGGCACCACTGGACCCCCTGCAACATGGTGCAAGTCTGCCTGGGTCGGCGCATGCCAAGCATTGTGCACCTGTGTCGTTGTGAAGGACAGGTGACACCAATAAAGAGACCCTACTCATAGTCACCCCATGCAGGCCCAAAATCTGTCATTGTACAACTTAGTGCATGATGGTTTCAGCCACATTATCTGCATATGTAAGGGAAAGTACTCACGAATGTTACTCAGTATGTGAAGCCCTATGCCACATTACACAAGCATCATGCATAACATATGCATGGTGGGTCTGCACATCAAAAATAAAATGTCAGTAGTGGTCATGTGCAATCCATCACAAATTTGGAAATACATTACCATCTGGCAATTGTGTCAGTACCTCACACCTGCATCATGGTAGGTATAGGGGTGAGGCAGTGTCACCGGGAGAGGCCTGCACCAAGGTTTGCAGTACTTGAATGATGCTCCTCACATGAATGCATGACTTAAGCACTGACCAGCTACATCTGGATGAATGACGTATATAACATGAATAACAACATGTATTGACATACAGTTAATACAGCACATCTATATTGTCACTACCATGGAGATAACATAAGTGTCTCAATGGTGTTCTTGCAGTGAAAGAACATCCAACATCAATAGTGTGGAGGAATGCGCACCATCTCACTGAATGCCTACATTCATGGTCTGTACGTATGCATGCACTGCAGCACACCTTTATTGCAAGGGCCGCAGTCCAGCTGCTAAACATCCAGCAAATATGCACCATAGTTAATTATACAAATGGATCATCAGCCAGTCTGCAGCGCTGTTTGTGTAGCTTAAGTGCCAAGAATGTTCAATCACATTAGTAAGCTGTTGCATACAGATGAGAGCAAATGCTCAGGAGTCATAGCAACTACTATTCCAATGGCATTGCATCTCCCAACAAAACAATGGCAATGACATGCAAAGTAGGCGTGACGTATCCAAATAATGCCAACAAGTTCACTAACTGCACCTTGCAAGATTTGCAAGGCTGTCACAGACATGAGAGAAACAAGCAAAGTCATGCAAATGCACAACACGTCCCGGATGTAAAGCCACAACATACATTTCTCTAAGGAAGGTGACAAATCCTGCCACAACATATATGCATGGGAGTGGTACTGGACAGCGCTGTAAACAAGTTTATAGGCTTGCCCTGTGACAAAGATACACTTGACAAATGTGCAACAACAACAATATTGTGTGCATTCCTATGGCGCAACCATGAAAATTGTTGCTGCAAGAACACAGCGAGGCAACACTTCTCACCATGTCCCTCCTTGCAATACCATGGATGTACAGTACCCACTGGACATTGCTCCATGATTCAAGCAGTGACAGTTCCATAACAAATCATCATGTCAGTGTATGCACAACCATGCCGCAACTCCACAAAAGCATAGTGGCAGACGATGCCAATGGCACTGCCCACATACATGGCTGCCATGAGGTAGGGGGAAAGTAGGGCTACAAGTACATTCATGAGGGGTGCAGAAATTATGGTGTCATTCGAGATCCAAACAGTGCTATTTGTGTGTTGTAGTGTCACAAGTATTTAAGCATTGTTGGACTGTCCTTGCACAAGGAGTGGATGAGATGTCATGCAGTGTCCTTGCTCCAGCTGCAAGAGGGTGCAAGGATGGCAGTGGGGATTGCTGGTCAAGTCACATATCTCATGCATTCAATGATGGGAGTGCCAGGAGAGTATGAAGTCAGACCTGAATCAGAAGTACCTGTAGCTGTACTACAGGTACTTAACCGTGTCCTGTTCAGTGGTATGTTGAGGTCCCTTGATGCTTGTGTCTGATGTCAGTGAATTTAACCTGGAGGTGTTGTTGGTCAGGTAACTTAACCTGCTGACGTGGAACTGGAGGTCATCGATAGGGATGCTGTCTGTGGATGTCACACACTGGGGTGCAATGATGTTGGAGAATGGACCACATGGCCTGTGTGTCATGCACATGAGTGTGCTGCTGAGTATGGCCATGGGCCTGGTCACGATAATGTAGTTGTCATAGTACATGGTCAACCATGGCACATTAGAGTGCCTGCTCATTCTGAGTGTACCAGTGTATGGGTTAACAATGCCTCTTCCATGATTGTCGTGCTGCCACATGCAGGTGACACAGAAGTTGTCAGTGACAGTGATGGTGATGTCTGTAGCAGAGTTACGTCCTGGCAGGTGAGGTGGCGTACAGGGTTGAAGGTGAGGAGGTACCTGACATTGTATTGTTGCAGTGTTCAAGAGGAATAAACCTTTGTTCACAGTGTGGACCTGAGCCAGTCAAATGCAAACAGCGTACAGTATGGTTGCCGTAGTCTCATGCGATGACCATTTCAATGTATGCTGCACAATGTCAACAATGCAATGCATGTGTACCAAAATAATATTTTCAAAATTCTTCTTTGTGACCCCAATTATGTTGTGATATAAGTACTACATGTGGTAATGTGAGTCAGTATGAAAAAAAGTAATATTGACAAATCTTAAAGAGTAACAAAAATGTTGTGCATTTATGTGTCAAATAATAACAATTGGTTGTGTCATGGGGGGACATATGTCTGAACTATTATTTGGATAGATGTACATCATGAGAAATAGGGGGTAACATTTCAGAATATGAACGAATGCTGTGTACATAATTTTTGGCTATGAAAAATGGTGTGTGCATCACTCACTAATCTGACTCCATTGTGTGTGTTGTGGTTGTTCATAAAGGTATTGAATGCTTCAGGTCTGGGTGTGTGGTGACAAGGATACTTTATCCATGTACTCACTGAACTTTGAACAGTGTATTTAAAGTCTCCGCTGTGCAACACCTACTCTACAGTTGCAACATGCCTATTATGAACAATGAATGAAATGGAATGTGATGACATGGCATGTTTTGGTATTATGTATGTTCCTTTTTGTACAAGAGTGTCACACCTGCTGTCCATGGGGGCGCAGTGTCAAACATTGGCAATTGGGGAGGGAGAGCTGTGAGTTAACAAATGCAGGACAGAACAATCAATGTCTCATGGTTGCAGGGATGTGTGTGTGAGCGTGTGCTGCAAAACATATTGTGGCCCATTCACAGAATGAACTCAAGACTCAATTCTAAACTTACTACTATATTGGTATTCACAGAATGCACTTACTAATTTTTCCATTCACAGAATGAACTTAACACTTTTGGTATTCACAGAAGTTAGGATTTTGCCTAAAGTGTCTCTGAAGACAGACTTAAGATAGACTAAAGGCAAAATCCTAACTTCTGTGAATACCAAAAGTACTAAGTTCATTCTGTGAATGCCAAAAGTAGTAAGTGCATTCTGTCAACACCAAAAATGTATCAAGTTTACTATTGAGTCTCAAGTTTGTTTTGTAAATCTGGAACACATTGAGGGAAGTCTCACCTCAAAGATGTGTCCCATTTCTCTTCAGCCTATGCAACCCTGCCTTTGTGTCACGTTAAAGGAATTAGCCAGCCAGGCTCACTACTCTGAGTCAATCACAACGCTGTGAAGTGCTGGTGTGACTTGTAATTGTAAATGGGATAATACATGCTGGAATGTTGGCCATGTTTGCCATGGAGGCTGAAATGCAGCCTGCATACCAAACATGGAAGTGGGTATTACTGCTCTGGTCATCATGGGTGGTACCTGAGTCATCTTGCCAATATGCACATGAGCCACATCATCAAGATGTCCCCTACCCACCCTCCCATGCCATGATGACACATAGCATTATCACATCAGTCACTCATCCCTTGGGTCTCCATAATAAGTCATTTCAGTTCTCTCATCTGAGCCCACACTCCACATATGGTCTATGAACTACCACTAAGGCCCCCACCCCTGTGTTCATGTGTTCCGTCATCACTGAATATTGTAACTCACAATTAGCCTACTCAATGTCAGCCGCTGTGCAAGCCCACAGCAGACGCATGTACATGGTGTGCTGAAGCCACGCCTATGGGAAGTCTGAATGTGCACATCTGGGTCTCAAATGCAATCCTTTCCAGCAGCAACTGATATACAGTCATTCACTGATGCAGCTCAGCCAGCCTCCATGCACTCATACATGGAAAACATTGGAGAATGACAACAGGCCTTTCCAAACATGACCCGCAGACATTTCACATGCCTACACTGCTGACAAACCTCAACTACCACCCTGGTCTCAAACACAGCCTACACCAGCGTTACTGCAAGTGAAAGTCACACCTGGATACACAACTGTGCATACCAGACCTCCACCCTCTGCAAGCCTAACAAACAGCACTACAGGGACACGGCATGGTAGAGCACTGATCTCTAAGAAGCAAGAGGCACCAGCAGATACCTTGGTAAGAACTGTATAAACACCAAGACACCTGAAATGTAAAACACATACATGGACCCAATGAGGGAGAACCACAAATAAATAATCCTACATAATGGAAAGTCCTGCTAACTAGTCAAGGTCCTGCATTAATACAACAACCTATGCTGCAAAGCTACAGACATCACCCTGGCACTACAGACCTGTGATAAGTGTCCGACAAAGTTCACCATAAACAACAAAATTTCACTACAATAACTTTGCTGTACACATGAGATGCCACAGGCAGCACCACGCAAACCTCTCCCAACACAACAGCCATACTACCATACCCACCGGGACACCAGTCACAGCTCAATGCACCCCCTCCAACATGAGACACAGCCACCTGTGGGATCACTACAGCCCTGTCCTCATTACATCAACAACAGCACCAAGATCACCATATTCACAGCCACAGGTGACATCTGCACCCTCCGGGACCAGGAGGTGTGAGTGTGCTCTGACACAGACTAACACCACACAGATTTGCTACACTACATGACGCAGGATTCAAAGGAACAATGCTTAACTGGGTCACTCACCCCAGCAAGAGGTTCAAGGATCAGACTGACAACCTTCGCCTTCAAATGCATGTTATTCCAATGCTGAATGCAAGAGGGACCATCTATGTGTCTGACCCTTGTCAACATCAACAGGGCTGCCTCAGCACCATTTGAAACCAAACACAGCCTCAACATTGTATCCATTGCTGATGACAGACAGCTCATACTCTCTCACACCTAAGACTACACCAACTAAACACTTGAAAAACATTGAGGAATGCAGTACGTCCCAGTCTGCATCAACCACAGCTGCATGAAATCAAAATCAGAGAATACAGAAGTCTGTGTTCTTGGAACAACTCCTTCAGCATGTGAAAACACATGTTGCATCTACCACTCTGATGGGAAGGGGCTGCCGCTAACGCTCAAAGAGATAGGTCTTGATGAGTCTTCTGAATGGGAGTAGGTCCTGGGTCTGCCGTAGATGGCCCGGGAGTGCAAGGTCTTGGCGGCGAGGTAGGACAAGGAACTGCTGCTGGAGGTTGGTCATACGATGCGGTGGACAGCGGTGAGGGGGAGGCTGGTAGAGCGGACGTGGCATGTGGGGGTGTAGAAGCTGAGTCTGCTGCACATGTAGGCTGGTCCGGCCTAATGGAGTGCATTGTGTGTCTGGGTGTGGAGCTTCAAGCTGATCCACTTGCTGATGGGGAACCAGTGTAGGTCTCACATTTGGGGGATGATGTTGCTGCAGTGGGGGACGTTGACAATCAATGAGCCGTAAGTGTATTGGATGTGTTGCAGTAGTAGTAGGTCTTTGTCAGGGAATCCTGCGTACAGTGCGTTGCAGTAGTCCAGTCTGCTGGTGCTCAGGGCCTGCGTCACAGTTATTTTTGTCTGGGGTGGGGATCCACTTGTGGATCCTGCATAGCATGCGGAGGCAGTTGTAGCATGAGGGGAAGATGGCGTTGACCTGCTCAGACATGGAGAGGGAGGAGTACTGGAAGTATTGTAAGTTGCGTGTATGGTCAGTGGGTGTTGTTGCTGTTCCCAGTGTGGTTGCCCGACAGGAGTTGTCCCAGGCTCAGGGTGTGGGTCCGAGGATGAGGACCTGTGTCATCTCCAAGTACAGTTTCAGACTGCTGCTCCTCATCCAGTTGGTGAGGGACTTAATTTCCTCGTGGAGGTTTGTTCAGGGTGTGTGTGGGTCCCTGGTGATGGAGAGGATGACCTGGGTGTTGTTGGTGTAGGAGATGATGTAGAGGCTGTGATGGCGGCCCACGTGCACGAGGGGGACATGGACATGTTGAACAGTGTTGGGCTGAGGGATGACCCCTGGGGTACGCTGCAGATGATGTTGATGGAGTACAATTTGATGGATGCGTTCCGGACACTCTGGACGCTCTGGGTTCTGCCGGAGAGTAAGGACGTTGTTCAGTTCAGGGCCTTCAATTGGAATCATTATTCTCGGAGGTGTCTTCAGAGTGTGATGGCATACCGTGTCAAAGGTGGTAGACCGGTCCAGGAGGAAGAGGGCTGCTGCCTTGGTGCTGGCTAGTTGCTGCATGATGTTCTCTGTGCCGGACATGTGGACTGTCTTGCTGCTGTATGTACGTATGAATCCGCACTGGGACGGCTCAAACTGGTTGGGGTCTACCAGCTCGCGGCCCAATTGCATGTTGATGATTACCAAGATGACCTTCGTTGGGAATGTGAGCAGGGTTATGGGCCGTGACTCCTCGAGGGCATTGGGGTGTGCCTTGTGCCTCTTGAGGAGGCCATTGCTTGTGGCGTGCTTCCACATGTCATGGAATGTTGCTGCATTGAAGATGTAGATCAACATGTGTAGTTGTGGTATGATTGCTTCCTCTGCTTTGAACAATAAGTGGTGTGGTGATGGTACTGCTGGTGATCCAGAGTGTATGGAGTTCATGACCCTGTGTGCTGGGTCCTTGTCGACGTAGTACCATGAGGTGCTGCGGTCGGCGCTGGTGGTTCCCGCCAGGGAGTTGGAGTCTGGCATAGTTGGGGTGGTTGTGGTGGTGAAGCTGTCATCGATGTCACCAAAAGTGCGCTGTGAGAAGATGGACAGTGAGTCCCAAACTTCTTGTGAGGGTGTCATGTTGATAACGTTTGCGCATGGGTTTCTCTGTTCAATAACAATGCTGAATACCTCATTGCTGTCGTGTGCATTGGTATCCAGACAGGCTTTGAAGGAGGAGCTCTTTGCCAATCTGTTGAGGTGGTGATGTATACACGTGGCGTCCTTGTGAACTGTGTGGTTGTGCAGTGTGTGTCCATGGAGCCACGTTCACTCCATCTTCCGGCATGTGCGTTGGTAGGTCTGGAGGTAGTTGGTGAAGCGGGTGGCTTTGTTGCAGGTGTGGCTGTTGGAGGGTAACATGAGTGGGGCAAAGGTGTTGGTGCAGTCCTACATACACTGTCAGAGTGTTTGGGCACTGGCTGTAGTTCCGGCTGTGGCTGAAGGGTCTGACCAGCTGGTCTACGTTTACTTTTACCCAGCATTGGTGTGCCGTTGTCTGCGGTGGTGTGTGGTTGATTAATAGAAGGTACAATTGATGCTGCGGTGGTCGGTCGAGTGCAGTTCAGTAGTGTGGTTGGAGGTGACGTGGGTGCCTGTTGAGAAGACTGGGTACAGCTTGTGGCTGGCGGTGTGGGTTTGGTCCTGAGTTGTCTGCAGCCGGGTCTGGTGAGGTAGTTGTTCAGTATGGTGGAGTTGTCGTCGTTGTTGTCCTAGAGGTGTAAGGTCAGGTCCCACAGGATGATGTAATGCGTGGAGGGGAGTGCTTGGGTGCTGGCGAGGTCATTGATGGATCAGCAGAACTGAGCACTGGGTCGGTGTGCTGTACATGAGGGTTCCCTGAGGGTGGTGTTGGGTGTCGGTGTGGATGTTCATGTGCAGGTGGTTGGCGGTGTTGATGGTGTTGTCTGCATGGGTGCCGACCTTGAGGGTAGACTTGTGGTTGATGGTGACCCATCCACCAAATCAGTCTGTGCAATCCCTGCGGTTGAACTTGTAGCTGTCTGGGATGTCTATGGTGATGTTGGTCGCAGAGGAGTAGTTTCACCAGGTCAAGTTCATTAATTACACATCTGGGGCAGAGGTGGCAAGCAGATCTCAGAGCCACATTGGCTGGGTTTGTGTGGAGTGGGTGATGTGGATAATGCATCGGAGGTGGCTGGGTCCACTCCATGGGGGTTTGGTGGCTCAGTTGCATATAAAGCTGCATGTGCGGCAGCAGAAGGGTCCCGTGTGTATGTCATTGTGGTGGCCTGGAAGCTAGTGTTGTATTGGCCGGCATTGAGTGCATGGAGGGTACAGGCGTAGTACTGGAGTCTGGTGTAGTTGCGTTAGTGGCCACAAGGGGTCATGGCGCTGGGCATGGTCTAGGCGCAGATGGGTGCAGCCTGGCCTGCTTAAGGTGTGCCTCTGGTGCGCAAGTAGCACAGTCGAGCAAAGTTTTGCACCTATGGGGATGTGGGAGGGAGGAGCAGCTGGTATGCGGGAGCATCAAGTTTGCATGGGGTGGTGGAGCAGTGGCACTGAAAAAAAATGGTGTGAAAACTAGTTGCACTGAGGCCCATAACGGGACACTAATATGGTGGTTCTTCACACATTCCAGTGTGTACTCAGCAGCGGCAGCAGGGGCACACAGGGGGATCTGGGAGTAGGTTGAGCAACATACCAGGAGCAATCTGGATTATCCAAATATAACGTAATTAGCATGAAGACACAGGAAATGGCCCACACACAAAAAACACAGACGTGATGGCTATGACAGGTGGGATGATGTGAGATGGTAAGAAATCCATGTCCCACATCCTCAGTAATTGTGGCCTGATACCTGTTGCACACATATAAAGTGCAAAATGCCACATGGACTTCCTACTGTGCTGGAATGTGTCCCCAATACACACCAACAAAACAGACATCAGGACATGCACTCAAGTTGAATGTTGCAAGTGTGCAAGCACTGTCTGCCCATGTGCCATGTTTTTTGGTAAACATTTTGTATCCATCAAATGATTAATGCCATGTCATTTTTGTACACATGAGTGATGATGTATCGCTTGAACTTTGACATGTTGAAACACATCAAAGTCAAAAAGGGTAGATGACTCTAAATTGTGCATCTGTACACCATATGTCAGACATGATCATAAACATACATCTATTTTTGATTTCAGGCCATGGTACACCTACTCAGGAGCAGGAACCCATGTTTGAATCGGACGATGAGGGCGGTGAAAGTGTAACAAGTATGGGCACAGGAATCATCCAGGACCTGTTACAATCACTACAAACTCCCTCTCCACCCACAAGAAGGCAAAGCAGCACAGTGGGATCTCCGGTTGGCCAACAGGGAAGCACTCCTATGCCACCTCCCACAACATCTGTGCCTCACCAGTCGCCAAACTCGCTAAATTCCTTTGAACAGTGTGTAGTGGATGTGCAGGGTCAGTTGGCACAGGAGGTGCGTAAGGGGATTGAGAGCATGGCAGGGACCCTAGAGGGAGTGCTCCGTTACCTAACATCAAATACTGCCAGTGCGGAAACTGGTAGCAGCAACGAAGCACCACCACGTACTTTGTTTGACGCCATGAATGAAATTTCCGAAGTCATGCAGCAGAGGCACAGACAAATGCCCACTACAAGTGCCAGCTTTGAAGTGGCCAACACTCTGAGGGAAATACAGGACACCCTCAAACAAATGACAGCAAAACAGGATGCATACCTGACAAAATTGGCTGACTACCAACGAGATGTGACAGCTGTCCTTGAGAACAAGCAAATCATGCTGAATGCATTTATGTGGTACCTGATGGGCATCGAACATGTTGCAGGTCCAACACCATCAACATCTGCAGTCCCTGATGTGGCTATGCCTCCTGTGTCGACTGCCCCACTGGTCACACCATCAGCTGTGACAAACACATCTGATGAAGATGAATCTGAAGATTTCCCAGTCCTCCGCAGAACAATGCGTTAGGAGCACATATAGTACCAGGACAATAAATGAACACTGTCTGGTGCTCATAATACCCCAGTAATGACGATAAACAAATTACTGGTAGGCAAAGGATGAACAATAAATGATCTGTGGCCTCCCTCCAAGAGGTGAACTCATTATGTTGACATTCCCTTATCACACAATAAAAAACTACTCACTCATGCATGTCACAAATGTCATGTTTATGTGTGGACTGTGCATGTACATCCTCAACCCTACTGTATGTCTCCCTTCAGTATTAGAGTCCTGTCATACCTTGCTACTTGCTAAGTTGTCACTTACATCCATTTGCAAACACAACATGCAATGTCCAACTGGCAACGTTCATAAAGTGACTAGGAACGTGTGTACTACAGCATTGCTAATGTGCAACATAACGAATGATGTAATAAGTTAGAATGACTAACACTACAAGTTTGTACAAGGAGGGGGTGAGTGTTAAAATCAGATCTGCTTGCACACTACCATAAATGTGGGTGTGTCCAAGGTGTATGTATGTGATGATGAAATATCTGACATACCACATGTATATATGAAAGCAAAACATCAGTACGTGGCTGGCATCAAAGGCACATCCTAAGGTAAGATAAGTAGCAGACAATTCTATTAACTGAAGCATAGGAATAGGGACATGCTTCACACCAGTGACTGGAACAACATCACACAACACTCAAATGGTGTCTCATGTATGAAATCCTACAAACACTTCAGTGCTGCTGCAAAGACTGTGGCCCTCATGCCTTAATGCCTTGTGGCACTGAAGCATATCGATTCTCACTTTTCTAATGTGATTCAAGGCTGTCATTGATGTGGCTCAGTGTGCCAGATGTATGTTGACACACTGATGGAAAAAATGAGCTGCGGAATTAGCCAAGGCAAGATGACTTACATGACATGACAGAATAGAGATGTCCTGACACATATGTGAATCTGAGCAAATGGCAAAGCCTCGTCACACCACTGATCCTTGATCACGGTTACACCTTTCATGTGGAGAAGTGAGAACGTGACCAATTTCAAGCTTGGAGTGTGTTAGAAATTCCACTAAATGGCTTTGTGAAAAATAGTCAGCCACCATACTTCCACAATAAGTACTTATGTACAGGCCTGTCACACAGATAATTGTGCTACTACACACAAGAAATTTATTTCCCCAATTGAAATGGCCCAATACACTCGTGGTACAATCTCTACCACTAGTACAATGTTGATTTTCAATGAGGCCATTTCCCAGTGGCACCATGGTGTGTCTGTGCCTTGTTCACTGTATTGTGGCCTTCGTGTGTTTGTCTGCTGCTCCTGATAGGGCTAATTTGGCCTGTCTGTTGTGTATCCCCTGTATTTGCTCTGTTTCCACACTGACTTTTACTTGCCACTGCAGTTACCTGTCCATCCAGCACCCACACACAATGTCCATGCTCCAGCTACAAGCTGCTCACCCTACACACGACCCCAGCTGAATGGTGGATTATGTATATAGGTACCATTGTTGTGCAGAGTTCAAGCACATCTGTGAACATACACAACATGCGCAATACCAGCTGAAGTTAGCCTGGATGTTAAAACCACCCCCACTACAAATGCAGCACTCCATGTATGCAACCTTGTGAGATAATACAACTGTCTGCTCAGGACACCGTGTAAATACCAAGCAACAGTCTCATGTTGACACTGCTGAAGCACCTTACCCCGTCAGCTGACAATTACAGCTATGAACACCCAGCTGTATGCCAATGCACAGTGTTGCCTGAGCTGCATCCTCCTGCACACATGTCCTGCGCACAGATATGGCATAAAAATGTGTGAGGCCAACTACAGCCGCTGGCACTAGTTACGTTGCCTGGGTCACATCTGCAACTGGCATTGCATACGCAATACACAACTTGTACAAGATCATGCAGACATACGGGCACCAACACCATGGAGGGATGCCTTGCCATCATCTTCAGGAACTGCCTCCAACAGACTAATGCCATTATGATCAAGTGATTGCACAGTCCTGAACATGTCCACTCCTGTATCAAAGTCAACTACAGGACAACTCCATGTTGTACCCTTGCATACAGACATCCTTGATGTGCCACAACATTTGCCAACTACAATGCAGATCACAGACCGCACAGCAACTACCTACAATACGTGGACTATGTACAGCTCAGACACCAGTGTCACTCATTGACAAACTCAGCCTATTCAACCTCACCGCACTCCTACACAACATCCCCCACATCAGATATACCCAGGTTGTCATCAACACAAGTCACAAGGTGGAACACACCCGGGCACACATTGTCATCCAAGGTAACTACTGTGTCCTTGGCCATCCCTCACATCCTCCCTGATCCAAGCCCCAATGCATCATCATTCTGAAAACATACCATACACATGTCAAGGGCACAGTCCCTGTGCAGACACTGGTGCAAGATCAACACAGAGCCCCTTGCCTTAGCACTGATACACACCCCTCCATCCACCATGTGCCACACTAACTCAGATCATTCCAAATCACAGCTGTTGTACTACTTATGCACATACATGGCTGCAGACTCACTTGAAGCACAACATACAACACACCAACAATGCCACCTGTGTATCCACTGACATACAACGAACAATGCTCATGTGCAGGCTGCTGGATTTAGCTTTAAGGCTCAACCAGACCCCAGGATTTGCACTCCGCCTACAGGGATAACATCACAGATAAATGTCCAACTCATCTGATCCACACAAATGCAACATCATGAAGGGCACAATCCTCTATACATCATGCCAATCCATGGCAAGCATAAACTCCATACCAAATTAAACAACATGACTGAGCTCAGCCCTCACTCACTTCACGGGCATATCATATACACTTGGTACAGTCTCCTACCACTAGATCAGCAAAGTGAATGTCAACTTAGATGAATATAAGCAAGGCATACCACACAACACCTTAGCCCAAGTAAGCCACACTACACAACATCCTCTGGAGGCCACATGTCTACATGTTTCACACCACAAACACCGTGATGGACATACATTAAGGAGCACCCGCACACACCTGCCCACAGCACTTCTTCCACAGGGCTGCATCCCCCATTGCACATGAACAGTGACAGTACATGGCCTCCATCATTGGAACATGCACCTCCACAGTAATTGCAAATGTTGACAGCTAAATGACATTAGCAGTTACACCCCTGCTGACCAAACAGACGTCAAGACCCACAGGCACATCTTTCAACACACATTAGCAGTCAAAGTCATTAACCAGAGGGTCATCATGCACCCAGTGATGTTCATAGGAACATACAACATCCCCAATCCTGCTCCATGACAAACAACAGCATCAAGAGGTCCCTCCTACACGCCACAGCAAAATCCACACAATCCTCAAAGTCGGTCACACTGCCAATCCATAGACAATATACATTGCTTCATTTCAAGAAACAATGTTCCACAACACACTAGCAGCCACACTCCACTATGGCATGAGGCAAGGTAATACACCACACTGGATTGTCTCCTCCCTTGCAGACCAGAGCAGATGATTCCGCATAATACATTTCACAGTACAACACACAGAGTACTGATGCTGAGTTCCTCAGTGACTGTCCCTCAGTACCTTTGTCTACTATGTGTACATGGCCCCACTTGCTGAGAACATCAGTGGACATGGACTCTGCATAGTACCCTACGCCAAATACACCCAGCTCTGCCTCTCCCTCACCAAGGTACACAACATCACAGGACACAACTAACCACAATGGATGCAAGATGTGCCAACAAGTATGTGCCTCAGCTGGACAAATCTCCATTTGTTGTCAAAACAGGTCATCACCCTCACAACAACCACTACCACATGGGACTATACCTGGGGGTACCCTGGGCTGGATAAACAGTTCACCACTCATATGTGCAACAAATACTATACATTGTACAGAACACATCCCTCACCCTGTCAGTAAGGATAATAGTAGTATCCTCACCATAGTTCTTCACCCTCTGCAAACTCTGCAAGAGCATTACAATTATTGTCAACTGATGCATTGATTAGATCTGCCACACATCCATCATCATCAGCCGGTTCAATGTGAATGCCCTCAATATCCGTATCAAAAATACCCTCAGGACAAAAATGATTAATGTCCAGACAGCTGTAGGTAGACGTTCCCAGTGGCTCCCATGATTATACCACTACCGCCAGCACATACAGGATAAGTACTGCATCCACACCCATACAGATATACTGACACTCAAGGAGTTCACACACGCCTACACAGTCAGCCACAACCCTGGGCCAGCAAACCTCTACCAATGAATCTGCTTCGAGGCCCACAAGACATACGTCTGCAATACAGACCTAGCCATGGTCACATTTCCCTGCATCTACATAGCCAGCTTGTGAACCAGCTTTCTTTTCCACTTGCAGGAAAGACGTGGGTCATACTGGCCCTTAGCATTGTGAAACACTGCAAACATTGAGCTACAGTCTCAATACCAGGTGGCCCAATTAATGACGGCCATTGTGCCATCTGACCCTCACTTGTTGTGACGTTGTGTGACGCCTAACCCTGCCTAATAGTCATCATCCATCACCAAGGCACATGGTCATGCGATAATGCTGCATGCAACAAATCCGACCCTTAAACGCCTTGATCTGCGTTACAGGCACGTGCAATGGGTGTTGCTGTGTGCCTTACCAACAACATCCATTGGCTTTTGACACTGCCCCAGATGTAATAGGAACATGAAATGGGAGGCTCTGTCCAGAAATTACACAGACCCAGGGCAGGCTTGAGGAAGGCTCAATGTTGACAATTATGATGAAGTCTCCTTGTCTCACCTTTTTCACACAATGCAGTACATATAGTAAGAGGAAGAGGCCGTTGTGATGATTGATTAACTGAGAGGTGTTCATTCCTGTACAAGTCTGATGGTCCCCGCAAGGCAGACACACTTGCCCCATTGTGCAAAGGTGACTGCGTTAGCGATGAACAGGACATTGTGCAACAGTGATGGTGAGAACAACAGGACTGCGCTGTATCTTGCAGACATGGCACGGTCCTGCCCTCCATCCTGCAAAAGGGTAGCGCAACAGGAAGGCCTGGTGTGCTTCACTACGGAAAAACTTCATGAAAGAGGTCCCACAATCTTTACACATGATTGTTGATCACATGGGCTCACCTGAGACGCATTGGCTAAAGTCCCTCAAGGGTGAGTATTGGCCTGTATGAATTAGTGATAGTGTAATGAACATCTGGCTTACAATAGCTAACATGTAATGGTAATCTCAGATATGAGATCATTGTTGGCATTCCTTGGCCAGCGAGGATAACGCTCACCCAGAGCTTATTTCACAACTTCATATGCCTACAAGTCAGACTTATTGTAAAAGAAAAACATATTTTATTTACAAAAAATGTTCACACTAAATAAAATCTAAGCTAAACTACACTACACTTATCAAAACTTGAAGTAAAATCCTACACTAAGCTAATCTAAGGCGCTAACATCTACACTTATCTTGTCTAACTGTTCCTATACCTACCTCACACATACTACACAACACACAGATGACCCCCCACCCCCTATTCACCAATCACACATCAGGCACACATACACTTAATCTAAACACATACTAATTAACCTACCTAACTAAACAAGGATATATATATATATATTTTTTTTTTAGATCTTTAAAAACATTTAACATACACTATACATCAACCCCCCACCCACTCCTAATAACTTAACACTTATCCTAACACTATTCCTAAGTACTACAACTATCCTAAAAACTATCTGACTATTTAAACATGTAAACAATAACAAGGTCCGTAACTTGACAGGTGCAATTCCATGTCATGGACAACCACCACAGTTGTTCACTTTGTTCATTCCTGCTCGTCCATTTGGTCAATGGTGGCCTTCATGTCCGCAACCATGGACACCAGGGTGGCCAGCTGCAGTTGCATGCCCGCAACCTTCAATGTTAGCTCCTTTTGGGCCTTTTCGACAGTTTCCATTTTGGCCTCAATATTGTCAATTTTGGCCATCAGGAGCACACCGTCTATCTCTGCTTGCGCACAAGCCTGTTTAGGTGGCGCTACTGCAGCTCCACCTGTCTTTGTCTCAAGGGCCTGTGCAGTGGTGGTTCCAGATTTAGGATCAGTGGTTGTCACTGGGGTCAGATTTGAGGGATGTCCAGAAGTGGAACAACTTGCATGACCTGGAGATTGCCTGTCCATTTGGGGGTCTAGATCTACATATGATCCAGTTGCTGGTCCTGAGTCAATGTGTGAGCTTTTCCCCTTTTGCTTCCTGCTCCGCATGTTGCATGGGGGAGTGGGAGTTGGTGATCTCCAGGCTCCATCAGCACGTGATTGTTCATGTCGGCGTCCCATCTGCCTGAATGAACGACCAACATTCCGTATGTGTCGGTATCTTTCAGGACGGATGCGATACTGCCTCTCCTCATCTTGTGACATGTTGTCTGTAATGGAGCAATGACATCCACATCAGTCTGCACTTACACATTGACACCTGTACACATGCACATTATGCAATCTTCGGAACATTTTGGCAAGGGCCTATCGTTAACAGGGCATCTATTTCAAAGCATGGGGTCATCATCATCGATGGTCATACACAGGGATGCTAAGTGATGTTGCGTAATACCTAAGATGATAATTACTGTAGATGACATGTAAGGCCTCAATACATATGAGATGGTGCATTCAAATGCATTTATCCTGGGCATGAACCCAATGCCCGCCATTCACATATGCAGGCTCATTCTCAACATGATGCAAGAGCATCTGTGTGCAGGCAAGGTTTGTATAGGCATTGTAATTTGACACTTCATACACAGATACAAAGCAAGGTATATGGACCATCTGCTCTGTATGCTGCACAAGGCAACACACATGTGTAAAGCACCATGTAAACAAAACATGGGCAAATTAGGATTGTGTTGCAAGGAGAAACACAGGTGTGCACTGCAATAGGTTTGGGGACCGACTCCTATCATGTAACTCTTGTACATGGGGTGCTGCTTGGGAGTAAATATGTGGTGTGTTTTCACACAAGGCAACACACACTGCACAACACTTCCATGGTAGACGCATCTTGACAGGGGACAACATATGGACAGCATTAAGGGCTGGTATGTGGATTGACTATGCATGATAATTGATGCAATGGCCATTTAAGCACATGTACATCATAGCATATTAACTACTGATGTCAATAGGGAATTGTGCCGGTGACCCTTTTAGTTGCATAGGTAAGTGCATGATTGTTGTGCTAATTAATGATGGACTTGCAGCACTGTTCCATTCCTCTAACGATGGCAAGTACTGACACACGTGGGGCACAAGGAAATCGAACTTGTAGGAGGTATATCTATGTTGTACTACAATGAGCATGTCTCATGTAGCCATGGTATTAATACACTGACTGTCACGTACCCCAAGGGTCCTTGCTCAGCACAACAGTCTTCGACATCTCCATGAGCACACTTGCCACCATTGCATGCACACACCACCACAACATAATATCCTATGCCAATGACACCCATCTGGTACTGTGCCTCACCCAAGACCCAGCCACAACCAAACACAACCTCCATGAAGGAAAGATAGCCACTGCAGAATGGAAGAAGGTCAGTCAGCAGATACTGTAGACACACAATACATAGGTTATCATCCTTGGCAAATCAACAACCGCCAGGGACGACGCCTATTGGTCCACAACAATGG